>NC_063053.1:25883168-26078168 GCF_018812025.1 Megalobrama amblycephala | reverse complement strand
CAGTTTTAACAAACTAATAAACTTAATGTGATGTATATTTGTCAGTCTTACACAAATACAGGTAAAAAAAAAAAAAAAAAATCATACTATTGTTTATTAACTATTTGCAATTATTTGGTTAAATTTAAATCATCATATTTTTTAAAATGCATTTATTCCGATTTCTTAGAATCAGCATAAATCTGTTCATTGTGAAATGTATATTCAGTTAAAAAGTAAGGACATGGTTAAAATATGGCTCTGTGGAACAAGCAATATTCAACTAGTTAAAATGATTGAAACAAACTGGATTTATTGATGACAAATATATAAACCTGGTTACTGTGTATTTACAACACATTCAGATTATTAGTACTATTAGATAAATCTTGCATCACATTAAGTTTATTAGTTTATGTTAAAACCCCAATGGAAGGAAATTTTATATGCAATTCAAATACATAAATCTTAGGTAAAGGAGGTGCTTATTTACGGTTGAGTCCTGTGAAGCTGAACATGCCGATCTGTTCAGTGATGTGCTCCCAGGTTCCTGGAGTTCCTAGCGCTTTCAGTTTTTCTTTCAGTTGAGCACGCATCAACAGGACCCGGTCTGCCATAGTCTTTACATTGTCCTTCCTGTAGGAGGATAGAAAATGCCAAAAGAATAATCACCCCAAAACACACACACACACACACACACACACACACACACACACACACACACACGCACGCACGCACGCACGCACGCACGCTCGCTCGCTCGCTCACACACACACATTATATATACAGTTGCAAGAAAAAGTATGTTAACCACTTGCTATATATATATATATATATATATATATATATATATATATATATATATATATATATATTTTTTTTTTTTTTTTTTTTTTTTTTTTTTCAGTTTTTCTTTTTTTTTTCAGTTTTTCTTTTTTAATAAATCTGCAAAAATGTCAACAATTCTACAATTCTGTGTTTTTCTGTCAATATGGGTGCTGTGTGTACATTAATGAGGAAAAAAATGAACTTAAATGATTTTAGCAAATGGCTGCAATATAACAAAGAGTGGAAAATTTAAGGGGGTCTGAAAAGGACCTATTAATTGCCACTAAAGTGAAATTACTGAACCTAAACATACAATGAAATTCTGATCTACACGTTCATCAAACCATATATATATATATATATATATATATATATATATATATATATATATATATATATATATATATACATACACACACACATTTATGCACACACACACACATTATATATATGGTTTGATGAACATGTGTAGATCAGAATTTCATCCCAAAATCAAAAGTTTTAATTCAGTGAATGAGTTTTTTTATTTGTATTAATTATTTATTTATTTATTTTTGCATTTAAGCACTCACTAATTCTCATGACTTTAGTGCCTCAAGACTTACTTCTGTATTACTGTAGGATTACAGTAAAGGAAATTGTATTTTTTATTTTTTAGTTTAAATTAGCAAAAATTTAATGGCAGTACAACAAATATGACTTTACAGTTTAAATAATGTTGTTTTAAATCACCAAATAAAAAAAATGTCATAATGTAAATAAAAAATACTACAAGTAATTAAAAAAAAGAGGCTTGATCTTAAATATGCTTGATTTTCTTTATGCAAAAATGTAATTTAGTTTTTTATTTATTTATTTTTTGTGATTTTGGGGTTAAATGTGATGTGAAAAAAAAAAAAGTTTAGAGTTGGTATGTTTTTGAAAGAAGTCTCCTGTGCTCACCAAGGCTGCATTTATTTGATCAAAAATACAGTAAAAACAGTAAAATTGTAAGATATTATTACAATTCAAAATAACTGTTTTCTATTTTAACACATTTTGAAATGTAATTTATTCCTGTGATCAAACATTTCTTATCAATGTTGAAAACAGTCGTGCTGGTTAATATTTTTGTGAAACTGTGAGGATGCCTTGTCAGGATTCTTTGAAGAATAGAAAGTTCAAAAGAACCACATTTATTTGAAATAAAAATCGTTTGTATAAGTATAAATGTTTTTACGGTCACTTCTGATCAATTTAATGCATCCTTGCAGAATAAATGTATTAATTATTAAAATCTTAGAACTTTTGAATGCTATTGTAAACATGTATTACATACATATATTATTTAAAATAACACAACTAGATTATTTTAATTGCATTTACCATTCAGCAAAGAGCTCAGGGGTGTTGAGTGTGATGGCAACCAGACGAGCTCCCTGGGACGGAGGGTTGGACCAGGTTATTCGAACGATCTTCTCCATTTGAGACAGAACACGATTCAAATTGTCTTGGTCTTTGGCTACAACAGTCAGGTTCCCCACTCTCTCATCTGTGGAGTCAGGTTATTCTTTAAATCAAATGGTTCCGGCATTAAAATGTAATGTGTAGCAAGGAATGTACAACCTGTTGGAACCACTTACTGTACAGACCGAAGTTCTTTGAGAACGATTGGGCACAGAACAATTCAAAACCCTCTGATACAAAGTAGCGGATAGACCAGGCATCTTTGTCTAAATTTCCTGAAGCAAAACCCTGATAGGCTGAATCAAAGAAGGCAAACAGATTCTTTCGCTGAAGAGAAAGGTGAGAGAAGAGAAAAGTTAGAAAACAAAAGGGAATTACAGCTCCATTGATGCAAATTTTCCCATTTTGTGTCCTCCCTGACTCTACAATTTTCATGATATGTTGGGTTTAGGTAATTATGCAATAGTTAACTCAGTATTTATAAAACTATCAAGAGTTTAAATTTGGAAAACAGTAGGTTGTAATCACAGGCTGTGCCTAAATGGCTTATTGCATGCAATTAAGTTCCATTTTTGTACCATGTGCTTCAATGATAATAAATAAACCTGTTGTTGCATAAACTTAGCCTCTATGTTAAAGGGTTAGTTCACCCAAAAATGAAAATTCTGTCATTATTTTTTCACCCTCATGTCGTTCCAAACCCGTAAGACCTTCGTTCATCTTTGGAACACAATGAATATTTTTTTGATGGAATCTGAGAGCTTTCTGTCCCTCCATAGACAGCTACGCAACTGACACATAGACGTTTCAAAAAGTTCATAAAGAGATCATAAAACTAATCCATATGAATTGATAAGTTTAGTCCAATTTTTCTGAAGAGACAATAACTTTATTTGATTTAATTTGTGAACGCAATAACTTCTTGTTGCGATGAACACAACAGATATATTCACCTCAGAGAAGAAGGTACATGGATTGTATTTTGTGTCATGTTTTTGTTAATCGTGATTTCTCAGTTACAACTTGTGTACGGGACGAAGTGAACTGCGGCGCTAATAGAGTCTCACGAACGCTCAAGTCACGTAGCCGTGCACAGAAGACTAACAGCCATCTTCACTTAAATAATATATTACATTTCATACCATATACCACCAGAACACTTGGAATATACGGCACATGTCGCATGGGATTATTCGGAGATACTTTTGCATCTTTTTTAAAAAGTTTGAAGCTGGTCGCTATTCACTGCCATTATATGGACAAGTATGGACAATTTTTTTTAAATGCTCCTTTTGTGATCCATAAAATAAAGAAGGGCATACTGCATTAGAACAACATCAGGGTGAGTAATTTATGACTTAATTTTTATTTTAGGGCAAATTATCACTTTAAAAACTAGTTTGAGGTAATCAGTCTTAAATTTCCAATTCAAATTAGACCAAAAATACATTTTTATGTAACTGACTTTAAAAAGTTAGGATCAGTCTTGAAGAAAAAATTAGATGACTAACTTTTAAGACTTGTCTAAGCAGTTTCTGCAACTGGCCACTGGTGTCCCAGTCAGATGATGTGGGGTTATTGTGATGGTCTCACCTTCATGACATCAGCGATCTGCTTCCACTGGTCCTGGGTGGGGTCTGTACCGGTGGGGTTGTGAGCGCAGGCATGCAGCACAATGATGGAGTGATCAGGTGCGTTCTGGCAGAAAAGACATGCTTTCAATTACACTTTATATAGCATTTTTTTTTTTTTTCAAACTGATCACTATTTTACTTGAAAAAAATATCATTTATTTAATAAAAATACAGTAATATTGTGACATATTATTACAATTTAAAAGGACTATTTTCTATTTTAATATAATTTAAATTCTAATTTATTCCTCTGATTGTAAAGCTGAATTTTCAGCATCATTACTCCAGTCTTCAGTGTCACAAGATGATTTGCTGCTCAAGAACATTTCTTATTATTATAAACATTAAAACAACATTTTGTGCTGCTAATATTTTAATAAAGGATTCTTTGATGAATAGAAAATTCCAAATACCACACTGATTTCAAAAATAATTTTTTGTAACAATGTAAAAGTTTTACTGTCAATTTTGATCAATTTAATGTGTCCCTGCTGAAAAAAAAGTATTAATTTCTTTCATATATGTACATATATACGTGTGTGTGTGTGTGTGTGTGTGTGTGTGTGTGTGTGTGTGTATATATACAGTACAGTCCAAAAGTTTGGAACCACTAAGATTTTTAATGTTTTTAAAAGAAGTTTCGTCTGCTCACCAAGGCTACATTTATTTAATTAAAAATACAGTAAAAAACAGTAATATTGTGAAATATTATTACAATTTAAAATAACTGTGTACTATTTAAATATATTTGACAAAGTAATTTATTCCTGTGATGCAAAGCTGAATTTTCAGCATCGTTACTCCAGTCTTCAGTGTCACATGATCCTTCAGAAATCATTCTAATATGCTGATCTGCTGCTCAATAAACATTTATGATTATTTTCAATGTTGAAAACAGTTGTGTACTTTTTTTTTTTTTCAGGATTCCTTGATGAATAGAAAGTTCAAAAGAACAGCATTTATCTGAAATACAAAGCTTCTGTAGCATTATACACTACCGTTCAAAAGTTTGGGGTCAGTAAGAATTTTTATTTTTATTTTTTTTCAAAGAAATTAAAGAAATGAATACTTTTATTCAGCAAGGATGCATTAAATCAATCAAAAGTGGCAGTAAAGACATTTATAATGTTACAAAAGATTAGATTTCAGATAAATACTGTTCTTTTCAACTTTCTATTCATCAAATAATCCTGAAAAAAAATATTGTACACAAATATTTTGTACAATTGTACACATTAAATGTTTCTTGAGCAGCAGATCAGCATATTAGAATGATTTCTGAAGGATCATGTGACACTGAAGACTGGAGTAATGATGCTGAAAATTCAGCTTTGCCATCACAGGAATAAATTACTTTGTGAAATATATTCAAATAGAAAACAGTTATTTTAAATTGTAATAATATTTCACAATATTAGTTTTTACTGTATTTTTAATTAAATAAATGTAGCCTTGGTGAGCAGACGAAACTTCTTTTAAAAAACATTAAAAATCTTAGTGGTTCCAAACTTTTGGACTGTACTGTATATATGTATATATATATGTACACACACACACACACACACACAATATATTATATTATATTATATTATATTATATTATATTATATTATATTATATTATATAATCTGAACTACTGGCCTGATATGAGCCCAGCAGAAAATAAAAAAATTTCACGCTCAACAATTTTCTATATATCCTAATTATTGTTAATGTAATTCATTTTTCCAGGAACTCATTGCTTCTACCTTCAGTTAAACTGCTAACAGTGATTGTAAATTAATTGCCTAAATTATTACATTATTTGCTAACTGCATTCTTTAAATTGTAATGTTGACATGCATTCTCTGTAAAGCTGCTTTGAAATGATATGTATTGTGAAAAGCACTATACAAATAAATGTGAAAATGTGAATTTAGATGACAGTGGTAAATGACAAAAGGCACTTCTTTCTGCACATAATCCAAAGTTTTTTTTAGATAACTTATCAATAACTGATAAATAAGTAACTATAAAGTGCTTGTTTTGTGAAAGAATTGAATTTCAAAATCACAACTCACCTCCAGGTCACCTAGAAAACCTGTCAAATCGAGTCCACGCTTCCCTGCATCCCAATATTTGTATGGACGGATATCCTCAAATCCAGCGTTAGAGAAAACGGCATTGTGGTTTTCTAGAACAAAAGACCACAAGCTGAACTAAACATGGAAATGGTTTAACATTTTTAGCATTTGAGACAACAATATAAAGTTAATTATTGAATTTAAGGCCAGCATGAAATTAGTTATTCTCTTTTGAGGCAAAAATTTGGCATATATGTTATACAATATTTTAGCCAATTAAATATCAGAGTGACATTTATCACAGTATTTTCCATGTGTAATTAGGTCTTGTGCTCACCCCATGTGGGTGCAGACACATAAATTGGTGTTTTTGTGTTGTCAGTTCCATTGTACCAACGGCGAAGAAATTCAGCTCCGATCTTTAGAGCACCAGTGCCACCCAAACATTGCACAGCTCCTACCTGCAATCCAAAAACAACAGAAATCTCTACATTAGAAAGATCCTAGTGCAAACCAGAAAAGAAATGCATAACAAGGTCTAAAATAAACTTTTTGCCAAACATGAGAATGGTGGGTGAATAAATATTTTATTTTATTTCCACTTACAGTAGTGGCCAAAGGTGATGTCCTGAGGGAATCGGTTTGGGGATTTGTTTTTAATGACCCTACAAGTTCGATTAAACCATCAAAATATGAGGAATATGAGGGATGAATAAAACACTAAACTTTGTTAAGGTATTTATCTGACAAAATTATATGGCAAAAAAGGGGTAAATTACAGTTACATGTTTTATTTTACTAAGCAAACAATGCCTAGAAAAACAAAATGCAATTTCATTGCATTATCACAAATAAACAAGTGACTCCAAGCACAACTATGCAATATGCTTACAAAATCACATTTTTAATAATATTAATAAAGGGTGAAGGTGTCAGTTTTCACTTTTGGCCACTACCGTACACTACCATTCCAAAGTTTGGGGTCAGTAAGATTTTATTTTAATAAATTAATACTTTTATTCAGCAAGGATGCATTAAATTGATCACAAAATTTACAGAAAAGTCATTTATTACATTAAAAAAAGATAAAAAAAAAAAAAAAAAAAAAAAAAAAAAAAAACGCTGTTCTTTCTAAACATTCTATGCATTAAAGAATCATGAAAAAAATGCATCACGGTTTCCACAAAAATATTAAGCTGTATAACTGTTTTCAACATTAATAATAATAATAATAATAAGAAGAAATGTTTCTTGAGCAGCAAATCAGCATATTAGAATGAATTCTGAAGGATCATGACACTTAAAATACAAAATGAAGCTTAATACAGGTGGTCAAAACAGGTTTTTTGGCATGTCATCTGACCCGGTTGTCCTTGATGGCAGGGCTGTCTTCACCCAGAGCGATCTTAGACGCACTGGAACGAAACTCTGGCAGGCCTAAGATGGGCAGGTACTCGTGGTTCAAACTATGGTCATCAGCGATCATCTTCTCCACTTTTCTCACCACGGGAAGAACCCAGGGCTGACATTCATCTGTCCTGTAGGCTAAAGAAGCAGCAGAGGAGGATTTCAACCAGACCGCTTCCAAACACAAAGGTGAACTTATAATGTGTACACAACCGTTCAAAAGGGGTTTTTACTTCTATTTTTTAAAATGGGTACATTTATTTTTATTTTTTCATTTTGTGTGGGAATGTGATGCAATTCTGAATTTTATGATATTTGGGAGATATTTTTGGAATTTGTTAAAAGAGGTGATATTGAAGAGGCTAAAGATGTGTGAAGTTATTATATATACATAATGTTTAATACATAATGTTTAATTTTTTTTTAAAAGACTGCCAGGGTTATTGTGGAGGGGGAGGGGTTTGAAAAGTTTTTACGTTTTCTGAAGAAGTTTTTAAAATCTTACCGACCCCAAATTATTGAACGGTAGTGTACATTACAGCCCCCTAAGTTTCACTGAATTGCTTTCTAATCAATATTTGTTTGTAATGCGTAATTGTTCCTTTTTATCAGGGTTGTCTGATCAGGATTTATCTGTGAACTTTTACCCAAGAGCAAAAATGAGCTTATTCGACATAAACGTTCTGCTCATGATGCAATACTTCATTTCAAAATCCTACACAAGAACAAAACTTATCCAAATAAATTATGCTCTGTACAAAAACTGCTGAAGTTTTGGAATCAAAAGATTGAGTAGCAGAGCATTAATTTCACTCAAGTTGCATGTCAATTTGTGCAACATATCAAGGTTTAGTATATCAGTCTTTAAAAAGAAATGATGAGAAATACTGCATTTTTTGGCACCGTCTGCAGAAGTATGACAAGATGCAGTCGCACACTGTAAATCAGTGTTCTGGGTTGCTCAAGAGCGATAATCATTCCAGTCTGAGTCTGAGGAAGGACCACAGGCCAGGGGAGGTGTTCGAAAACAGTCCTCACAATCATGACTCAGGGATTTTTAGAGAGGTGACTTTCATCCTTTGCACGCGTCTCAGAACCTCAGGAGACGTGGTGCCGGCAGGGTGTCAGGAAAAGCAGAAGATAAAGATAATCCTCCCAGAATCCTCCGAGGTCAAGCTCTCTAACCGGGATCAGGAATAACTACACAGATGATGACACAAGACGACTGCTTCTACACAATAATACTGTTGACATAGCACAATCTATTCATCTCCAGCTAACAGCACTGCACATGTGACCGATCTCCAATAGAAGCCACCAATGTCGGGAGAGTAACTTTATCCCTTAAAGGGATAGTTCACCAAAAAAATGAAAATTTTGTCATCATTTACGCACCCTCAAGTTGTTCCAATTCTGAATAAAAGTCTTTGTTCTGCTCAACACAAAGGAAGATATTTTGAAGAAAGTTTGTAACCAGGCCGTTTTGGGGCACCATTGACTTCCATAGTAGGAAAAAAAATACTATGGAAGTTAATGGTGTCCCAGAGCTGTTCAGTTTCCCACATTCTTCAAAATATCTTCTTTTGTGTTCAACGGAACAAAGAAATTTATACAGGTTTGGAACAACCTGAAGCTGAGTAAATTATGACAGAATTTTCATTTTTGGGTGAACTATCCCTTTAACGTATTTAGAAACCCAAGTTGCCTCTGGACCTGCATGCAAATATTTTAGTTTAATGATCATTGTACATGATATGCCTTAGTTTAATGTTTTTATGATATGATTTTATCATATTTTAAAATAATAGTACAGTTGGAAAGGAAAAAAAAACACTTTTCGAGGTGCGTCCTGGGATGCTTTTTAAACATTATTTAAAGAGTTCAAAAGAATATTTTACATTTAGACCAAATTAATTTTTATATTTATACTAGTCTACAAAAAACAATTTCAAGAATTTAAGCTATATTAATCAAGATTGTGAGAAACACAAAATAAGTGTGTCCAAACATTTGACATGTGGCATGTATAGCTATAATATAAAAAAAAATAAAAAAACAATATACATATAAACATATACATAATTAACAAATATAATTCAGATCTGTATGTATCACTTGCCTATAGTCTAAAGTGATATACTTGTAGTTAAATAATAGTTTAATGTCATATCATGCATGAAGAATCTCATGTTACTGATGCCTCCAGAAAACAGCTGATCTGTGATCACGTGCTGTCTACCATCATCATAATCATCATTCAAAAAAATAAAAATAAAAAATACAGTCAATAATTCAGAACGAGACAGATCTACATGCAATGAGCTTCATTGATGCAGACAGATGAGTTCAGGTCTTATTTTTCTTATAAGGCCTATTGTTGTCACAGAAAGAGGATAATTGTTTGTGCATGGGCAAAGTATGCATACACAGACATTCATATATGTAAACTCTAATATGTAAGTGTGTGTTTATTAAAAAAGCGCATCTCTCACCTCCGACTCCCAGATTCACCTTGCTGGGACACTGATCCTCACGGAAATCTGCTGTCAGTTTAAACACTGCGACAGGAGCAGCCAGCGGGACTTCACCAAATATCGACATGATACTGTGTTAATGTTTCTGTAAGTTAAGAGCGAGAAGGAGGAGAGTGATGCGTGAGTACCGCTGGATTGAAGTGCGGTGTGATGGAGACAGACCGACTTTAACCTTCAGATGTGGGATTTGGGCAATGGAGGCCAGGCGTGGCTAAACTAACCAATAGACATCAGAGGCTCGTGTTTGACTCGAAGATTACCCAATCTACTTCTAGTACAGAAAGGTCAAGCCTTGACGTCATCAAAGAACGCGCTCGATAACACGGCGGGGACCAATGAGAACGCAGACGTGCATGAGTGACGTGCCTTCTGACCAATAGTAAAGCAGAGAGGGCGGGACAGGTTTGATTCAATAGGCATCGTTCTTTTCATTCACACCCACAGAGTTGTCCGAGTTCCATTTACAGTGATCTGCATTAGATTTTACATTGTGTAATTTATGAGTGTTATCTGCTTTTATGAAAACAAAAGTTTCATAACATCCTACTCAGTTCAATGATGATAGTAGACTATTAGTGCTCTGAAGTCTTCCGGCTTAGACATCAATCAAAATGTTTGATGTATCAAATTACTACATAACTTTATATTAATGAAGTAAAAGATAATTCATAGTAAATTTAATCAAAGAACTACAGCATATGTTTAGGATAGACTTCACCAAAAATACTATAAATATTACATATATACATATATATATATATATATATATATATATATATATATATATATATATATATATATATATATATATATATATATATATATATATATATATATATGTATATATGTAATATACAGTTGTGTTCGGTACACAACCGAAACTTCTTTTAAAAACATTAAAAATCTTAGTGGTTCCAAACTTTTGGATTTTACTGTATATATATATATATATATATATATATATATATATATATATATATATATATATATATATATATATATATATATATATATATATATACAGTCCAAAAGTTTGGAAGTTACATAACATCACCCAACAGTGTTGGGTGATGTTATGTAAAAGTAATGTGTTACAATATCGCTGATTGCATTAGTTAGCCTACTTTTTATAGAAAGAAATGAGTTACTTTTGCTTTACTTTTTTTTCACCTGGGTTTGAAAAGTTCTGTTTTTGGCCAATGTAAAGGCCCTTTACAACAGAAAGTGAAATGAATAAGCCTCAGGATAAAGGAAATGCAAATTCACACTTGTGGAGAGGTAAATAAACGGGAAAACAAAGTAACTTGTGTTACTCATTTGAAAAAGTAACTCAGATATTATGTTGTAAATTTAAAATTCTAATTGCATAACTCGTTACTCGAGTTACCCCAAAACGGTGTGTGTGTGTGTATGTATATACATGACATGAAATTAAGGTTAATAATATAACTTAGATTACACATTTTTCAGTTTTACTCAAATTAGGGTGATGCAAAAATGAGTTCACCCCACAACAAAAACTACTACATCTAGTACTTTGTCTGGCCTCCATGATTTTTAATGACAGCACCAAGGCTTCTAGGCATGGAATGAACAAGTTGGCGACATTTTGCGACATCTATCTTTTTCCATTCTTCAAGAATGAGCTCTTTTAGAGACTGGATGATGGATGGAGAGTGATGCTCAACTTGCCTCTTCAGAATTTCCCATAGGTGTTTGATTGGGTTCAGATCAAGAGTCACTGAATCACTTTCACCCTGTTCTTCTTCAGAAATCCAACAGTGGCCTTAGATGTGTGTTTAGGATCATTGTCATGTTGGAAAAGTGCACAACGATCAAGGGCACAGAGTGATGGTAGCATCTTCTCTTTCAGTATAGAGCAGTACATCTGTGAATTCATGATGCCATCAATGAAATGCAGCTCCCCGACACCAGCAGCACTCATGCAGCCCCACATAAGGACACTGCCACCACCATGTTTCACTGTAGACACCATGCATTTTTCTTTGTATTCCTCACCTTTGCGACGCTACACAGTTTTGAAGCCATCAGTTCCAAAAACATTTATCTTAGTCTCATCACTCCAGAGTATAGAGTCCCAGTAGTCTTCATCTTTGTCAGCATGGGCCCTGGCAAACTCTAAGTGGGCTTTTTTGTGCCTGGGCTTTAGGAGAGGCTTCTTTCGTGGACGGCACCCATGCATGCCATACATACGCCGTATTGTGTCACGGGAAATAGTCACCCCAGTTTGGCTTTCTACTTCTTTAGATAACTGCAGTGAAATTGCATGCCATTTTCTTCAACCCTTCTCATCAGAAGACGCTCCTGTCGAGGTGTTTACTTCCGTGGACGACCTGGACGTCTCTGTGAGATGGTTGCAGTTCCATCTTTTTTCTACATTTTTGTACCACTTTTGCTACAGTATTCTGACTGATAAGTAAAGCTTTGCTGATCTTCTTGTAGCCTTCACCTTTCTGGTGTAAAGAAATTATTTTCTTTCTCAGGTCTTGTGACATTTCTCTTCCATGTGGTGCCATTGCTGACAGCATGAAATGGGAAGGGGTTTTAACACCCTTTTATAGTCAACTGTCTGCTGGACACCTGTGTAATGAATAATTAAACTCAACTGTGGTTGAATTCTTGTTAAATTAGACATTTTTAGTCTAAAATTTAGCTTTGCTCCAGAGACTTTCAGTGGGGTGTACTCATTTTTGCATCACCCAATTTGAGTAAAAATGAAAAATGTGTAATCTAAGTTATATTATTAACCTTACTTTCATGTTATAAGTTAAACAGATGTTATATTAAACTTAGTCTTGTCAACATTTTGGAGATTGTTTTTGTGTTCATTGAGAAATTGTTTAAAATGTTACTTTTCAAAAGGGGTGTACTCATTTACGCTGAGCACTGTATATATACAGCTATGGAAAAAATTAAGAGACCACTCCAAGTTCAGAAATCAATGTTAAGTGGTCTCTTAATTTTTTCCATAGCTGTATATTTATATATATATATATATATATATATATATATATAATTTAATATTAAGTGTTGTATATAAATACATAAATTAAGCATCCACAAAATGAGAACAGCACAAATACACTGTTTTGCAATGCTGACCCCAAGATTTATTTACATTGAATAAAGATTTACATTAAAAATCTTCCAGAAATGCAAAAACAACCTTAAATTTATGAACATTTATGAAAATGTCTTATTGTTTTATTTTATAACCTCTTTTATTTTATTTTTTTGTACTTGTGCAAATTCAAATAAAGTTTTTTTTTGTTGTTTTTTTCAAATAAAAGATTTTTAAGAACAAAGAAAAAAACTTTTTTGTCATGTCTTTAAGAGACCACAAGGTGGTGGTCTAAGCTCTTGTTACTGTTCCCTAAGTAAACACATATGAGCTGTTGGTCTGTAAAGGAATCATAATTCAAGGCCCAAGAGGGAGAAAGGAAACATGAGCTGCTCTGCCAGTGGTATTTATATCATGAAGGTCTCTAAGTATGTTCAGACAACATATAGTGTTTTGTCCATTATCTTACAACTTTTTCATTATTTCTTTCCTCAATTGCCCATTATAATAATACTTCTTTTTTTCATTTAGGTAAACATAAATTTAACATTTAAACTTAAAAAGTTAAACTTTTTAAAAGTTTTTGATTATGTGCTTTTAAATATTATTTTTAATTTGTCTGTATGTCGGAAAGCCACTCCAGGCAGCTTGTATTATATCCTAAAAATGTACATTTTTGTCAGCTTAAGAGATCATGCTTTTATTTTCCAGACCTGCTATTAGCAAAAGATATGAACCTTAAAAAGATATGAAACTGCCATCTCCCCTCTTAGAGAGAATGGCAGCACCATCAGATAACTTATCAACAAATCACCTGCACAAGCCAGACCTGTATTTCAAGGTTGTTTTGTGTGAGAAATAGCAAATTATTTAAATACCGTGCAAAATCTCAGGATTTTGATTGATCATTCACATAAATATGAAAAGTGGATTTTTTTTTTTTTTGTTACTAAACATTCTTAAAAAAAAATAAAAAATAAAGGTTCCAAAAGGGGATTTTCACAGCAACACCACAGAAGAGCCATTTTTGGTTCCCCAAAGAACCTTTTTTCTTAATGTAAAGAACATTTTAAGAACCTTTTTCCACTATGACTCTTTAAAATAAAGGTTCCATGAAGAACCTTTAACATTAATGAAACCTTTCCAAAAGGTTCTTTATAGTGGAAACATTCTTTAGATTATTAAAATGTTCTGCACTAAGAAAAACAATGGTTCTTTTAAGAACTTTTCCCTGAAAGGTTCTTTGAGGAAACAAAATTATTTTTCAAAAGCTCTTTTTGGAAGCTTATTTTTTAAAAGATAGGCCTATAAAAGAACCTTTAATGCCTTTCCAGAAAAGGTTCCATAGATGTTAAAGATTCTTCATGGATCCATAGATACCAATAAAGAACCTTTATTTTTAAAAGTGAAATTAGCCTCCCATTTAAAACATTGTAAGAGGTCTTCAACCCGGCTGCTCCCGGAGACCCGAGCAGAATTACTACTACTCGTACTACTTTTACCATATCATTCTATGGCAGGATTGAGAGGTAAGCGATTTCGACTTCAGCTTCACTGTCCTGCAATTAATTTCAAACCAGCTTCAACACACTTCAAATTCAAGCAATCCTGAAAAGCTTGATTAGATGGTTCAAGACAAGTGTGTTTGATTGGGGTTGGAACTAACCTCTGCAAAACATAGTGTTGTGTCCAAAATCACATAGCCTACTGTCTGAGTAGGTATACATTTGAATTTACTTTGCGACCGTTATAAATGTGGGTAGTATGAATTAAATTCAGACGTACTACGGCATGCTGTTACTGTCACGTGACCTAGCAGCATCAGTTGTGTTGCTTCACTTCCATTCATAAATCCGTGGCCTCATGGGATAGTGTCCATCAAACATGCACTTCAGAATCTCACCGGTAGGTCATCCGGGTACTTTACGCCTACTGGTTTTTGAATACTGTTGCTGCGTCTGAAATCGCATACTGTCTGAGTAAGTAGCCTACTTCACCTCCATTCATAAATCCCCTCTTGTGGCCTCACAGGATAGGTTCTTTATTGGCATCTATGGTTCCATGAACATCTTTGGAACCTCTACTGGCCTCACTGGATAGTAAAGTGTCCATCGAATGCACACTTCGGAATCTCGGCGAAAGTAGTAAGTCATCCAGGACTTTTCGCCTAATGTTTTTCGAATACTATGTATTCGGAAATGCTACTTTTTTTGGCTTACTGTTTTTTTGCACACTATATAGTCGGGAAGTAGGCTATTCGATTTCAGACGCAGCGTATGTATTCCGACACTACTCTTTTGGCATACTGTTTTTCGCGCGCTATATAGTAGGGAAGTATTCGATTTTAGATGCAGCATAGGTCTCCAAGAGACTTCTGCATTAGGCTATATAATATGCATAATGTTCATGGCAAATAAACAGTGCTGGGTACTAACTGATTACATGTAATCTGGATTATGTAATCAGATTCCAAAAATGATGTACTTGTATTTAGATTATTAAGCTTCTACTCGTAATCAGACTACTTTTTTATTGATTATACACTCTAAAAAATGCCCAAGTTGGGTTGAAAATGGACAAACCCAGCGATTGGGTTGTTTTAACCCAGCGGTTGGGTTAAATGTTTGCCCAACCTGCTGGGTAGTTTTATTTAAACCAACTATTGTTTAAAAATTGCTATATGGCTAGCTTAAAATGAACCCAAAATAGTTGGGAAATTAAAAACCAGATGCAATTAGAGGCAACAATAATAGACAAAAGGTGAATGTTTATTAATAAGCTTTAATATTTTATTAATATAAATTTAATAGTTTATTAATATAAATTTATTAATAAGCAATTTAATACATTTTTATTGTTTTATAATTATTCATTGAACATTAATAAATGTTCATTTCCAACATATGGGTTAATTTTAATTAAGCAATACAGTAATTTTTAAACAATAGTTGAGCTAAATAAAACTACCCAGCAGGTTGGGCAAACATTTAACCCTACCGCTGGGTTAAAACAACCCAATTGCTGGGTTTGTCCATTTTCAACCCAACTTGGGTTGTTTTTAACCCAGCATTTTTAGAGTGTATGATTACATGTTATTCTCACTATTGCAGTGAGTTAATTATTCATAATTCATTGTTTTCCCTAGTGTTTTATTGTATTTTTTAAAATTATTTATTTTAATTTTTATGTTTTAATTACTCAATAGCTTTTTACTAAACTCACGAACCCCCTGCAGTTCCATCACGAACCACAGACTGGGAACAATATTTAATGCACTTCATGTTGTTACAAAGAATGTAATATATTTTCTCTCTCTTTGTATTTTTATATCAATATGGTACAGGATTATCCTATTCAAATCAATATGATAAATGAGTTAGGTCAAAGTAATCCGATTATATCACCTTAAATGTGTAATGTAATGGATTATGTCACTAACTAAAATTTTTGTAATGTAATTTGGAATCAGTACTGATACAATTTGTATGTAATTTTACTCAGCACTGCAAATAGATATAAGATAATACAGATAATGATTTAGGATAAGATTATTCTACCAATATCTCTCTGTTTTCTGTTGTGTAAACCAACCTGTCATAGATCTATATGCCCCCACAACCCCTAGGAGATATGGAGGAGTAACTTCTACACCTGCAGCATGCCCTCCATCTCACAGCCTCTCTCAACCCCATGCAGAAGATGTTTGCATTCTTTGCCAGTCAGTAAGCTTAGCTTACCTGTGTGTTAACTGTCAGCTTTGTAATTATGGGATTTGAAGCTTCCAGCACAAGGTTTGTTGGCCTGAGGACAGACAGAGAGATAGAGAGAGACAGGCTGAGAGAAGAGCGGAGAGCACAGAAGCAATGACACAAGTGCCTCCTGGGGAATCGTTTGCAGCTTCAGTCAGCTAATGCCATATCAAAGAACATTCGTTAGAGACCTGTGACATAAGTTTGCAATAACCACAACAAACATCTGAAATGCTAAAATAACACATTCAACATTGCATAATGATCAGCTTCCTTCTGATGGACTCTAAAAAACACCAAACATACACGACACAGCGTTCAAAGGTAGAATTTGAGAAGTCTTCCTGACTTTAAAACCATGCACGGACCATGACGGAAAGTCAGCAACTCATACCAAACATGTACACAGAGCGACATTCCAGTGCAGGACCTTCTCGTGTTGTTCACGTGTTACATTAGCCTCCCTGCTAAGGTTCAGCGCACCTCGCTGAGTGAGGGACTTTTCTAGACTCCGTGTCGGTTATTTTGTTTTCTGTTGCCAGTTTCATCAATTCTGTTTGATGGACTTGACTGAAAGACCACCATGTTTTTCCTTCACTGCATTCTGAGTTTGCGGACCCGAGACGTTCCTATTACAAGACCAAAAGAGAGCAGCTATAGGTGGAGCTCAGTAAGTAGGGCAGGTTGAATATCGTGAGTCACTCTTTAAGACACAGAGAGAGAGAGAGAATAAAGAAAGAGGGGAGAAAAAAAATGTAGCAGGAGACACCTCTTAAAGATCCAGAGTGGGCATGTTATGAGGGACATGTTGGTAAGAGATACGGTGTAGTTGGAGAAATGGGCTAAAATGTCCAACAACACATATTTCATCTGACAGCACCGAAACTCATTGTTTCTCAATGTAGCCGCATATTCAAGATTGAGGCGACAAACGCAATAGGATGTTTCTTCACAAAAATGGCCATTTTAAGTGTGTGCGCACTCACACACATTGGGTTTTCATGTTTTATGTGGACTTTCCATAGACATAATGATTTTTATACTGTACACACTGTATATTCTATCCCCTAACCCTAAACTTACCCATCACAGAAAACTTTCTGCATTTTTACATTTTAAAAAAAAAACAAAAAAAAAACATCATTCTGTATCATTTATAAGCTGTTTTCCTCATGGGGACCAAAAAAAAAAAAAAAAAAAAAAAAGGATTTCAGATATCGCCATCTTTGTGGGGACATTTTGTTCACATAATGTAGGGTTTACCTGAACCACACTCTCTAACTCTAGTCTAGTTTGTGTATTTAATTTACTAACATGTTTGATCTGAAACATTTTGACCACATCAAATGTAAAACAGGATGTTTCTTCAACTCTGCATGGGCAATGTTTTAGCATATACATACATATATAAAATATGTAATTTTTATTAGTTTTTATTAGCTAGTTATTTTTTTTAATTTAAGTAACAAAAATGTTATTTGAAAAAATTATATTTACCTTCATTTTTCTTAGTTTCATATTTTCAGATTTCTTGCTCACTCTATTTGGTAACCAAGTATACACTAACTTTTGAAAAAAAACAAGGCAAATTTGTTGTATGTGTTGGACTCTACAAGTATAAATAGCTAATATTAAAAATTATTTGTTTATTTTACTTAGTTTAGACCATCATAGCTTTAAATGTTATTGAATTATACTTTTATAATATATTTAGCTTAAAGTATTAGTTCACTTTAAGATGAAATTTACCCCAAGATTTACTCACTCAATTCTTTCAGATGAACACAATCTGAGATATATTAATAAATATTCTGACGCATCTGAGCTTTATAATGGCAGTGAATGATACCACCGAGTATGAGCTGAAGAAAGTGCATCCATCCATCCATCATAAACATACTACATACATCATAAACGTTTTATAAAGTAAAATATCTAGCTTCTGCCAGACCACCTTCCATATTCAACTTACGGAAAAACGTTTTTGTTAGGACGTATTGTAAGCATTTTAAACTGCGAAAGGCGTTACACTTTCTTTGTAAGTTGAATACGGAAGGTGGTCTGGCGGAAGCAATATGTTTTACTTTATAACTTGTTAAATATGGATATTATTCTTACACAAACGCATTGCTTTGCTTCAGAAGGCCTTTATTACCCCCCCGGAGCCATGTGGAGTATATGATGGAGTATGATGGACGGATGCACTTTCTTCAGCTTCAAACTCATTGTTCACTGCCATTATAAAGCTTGGATGTGTCAGGATATTTATTAATATATCTCAGATTGTGTTCATCAGAAAGAAGAAAGTCATTTACATCTAGGATGGCTTGAGGGTGAGTAAATCTTGGGGTAAATTTCATTTTAAAGTGAACTAATCCTTTAAGGGCACGTTTACATGACAACAATGTACTAAAAATGGAAAAGTTTTTCATTTTGTTACACATTTTTTGTGTATATGACAATGTTGTCAAAATGATCCACGAAAAGAACTAAAAACTTTGTATTATGCATGCCACACATAGTTGGCGATGTCACTTTGCAAAGAAAAACTATGTGCATATAGACTGAACACGTAATATGTATGAGCATGACGTCAAATTTGCGTTTTTGTAGTTTGAACAGAAACAATAACGGTATCATTTTCAAAAATGTGAACTTTGAATCCTGTTTTTAAAAGTTTGCATTTTCAGGCCACCAAAACGCCATTGTCGTGTAAATGAACGGCCAAAACGCATACAATGTTTTTAGTTTTTAGTTGAAAACTGTGTTGTGTAAACGGCCCCTGAGATGAAAAGAGTTAAAAAAAAAAAACCCTACACATAAAAGGCACTTGAAAAGTAAATGATAAAGACATTATCTAGACATTGTAAATGTGATCGTCAGTAAACAAAAAGAAGTTGTTCAAATCTGTTTTTAAGAAATCAACCCTCGGAACATTACATTAAAGAAATAACCATCAACTGAAGACCAAATCAGAACTAATTTGAACAATGAGAAGAGGTGTCCTCCTCAATGTCTACGGTGGTTACGGCCCTGTATGTCAATATGAATGAAAGTATGATGCATAAGTGCTGTTAAGTGCGATTAGAGTGTCATTACTCATTGAAAGGCTAATCCATTACAGTTTTGTACAAACAGAACAAGTCACACCCTATTTATTGAAGGCTGAACATTTACTTGTATGAATTTCATTGTAGCAAAACACATATATGCGTACGCTTGTCTACACACTGAACAGATGTTCCTTTTCTTCCAATTGTGACCTCGACTACTTTTCGATCTGACCGTTCTAAACAATGGGAGGAAGTGCAACCTCATGTCTACAAGTCTGCTGCCACCAATTGGTTTACGTCTTATTGAAAAGAACAAATAAACATACACGAAAGGACCGTACAAACATTGTCTTAATTCATACTTCACCACAAACATGTCATAATGTCAGCAGAAACCCAGCTGATACATGCAGCTGTCCACAATTAGCCTTTATTTACTTCAGTCACCAGATTTAGAGCTTTTTAAGGTTGTCGCTCATGAAACTATAGGAAACACAACAAACTGTGTCCTTTTGCCATGATTCTCAGAGGTTGTGAAATCACACAATTATGCTTGTTTGAATTAGCAGTTCTGACAAATGTTTAATCGCACAAATATTTGCAAAGCAGATTTGACAAGAAACCACATCTATTATGGTCTCAGAGATTATAAATGCAGCACCCTAATACTTCTGATTATTCAGCTAATAAATAGTAAAGTCACAGCAGTGAAAGAAATCCATCGCAATCACAGCGCCTGACAACTTGGAAGATTGCAAGTTCCTACATGTCTGCTATGAATACTTCTGAGATCTTCTCTTTTCGTCCTTCACACTGTCATACTGCCATTTTTTTTCTTAAGAAGCCAAGCGTATATAGACGTTCAAGGTAATAAATCTGATATTTTCTTTTCGACTCTAATATGTTGAGTAATTGCAAATGTGATCTTCATTAAACAAAAAGAAGTTGAAATCTGATTAAAAAACATAAACCTTAAAGAAATAACCATTAATTGAAGAATCAACCAAATCTGAACACTGAGAAGAGGCGTCCTCCTACATGCCTTCTATAAATAGATATTCTCTATTCATCCTTCACACTGTCATAATGCCATTTTTTTAAGAAGCCACGCAAATATAGACATTCAAGGTAATAAATGTGATCTCAACAGGGCCTTTCGACTTTAATATGTTAGACTAGTCATTGTAAGTGTCTCAACATATTAAAGAAGCCAAGCAAATATGGACATTCAAAGCAATAAATCTGATCTCAACACGTCTTTTTGACTTTAATATGTTGAGGAATTCCAGTATAATCATTAATTGTCAATTGTCAATTTTGTTTTAGGATATGAAAACGTAATTTCTGAATGTTCAATGTTTTGAAAATGTTTTTTATTGGTTATGTAAATATTAAAGAAAACATTAAGGGAATGTTTGCTGTATATTATCATTTTGCAATATACGTCACTTTTGAATGTTCTCTGAACCATTTAAAAAGTTTTAAAAAAAACATGGTTCCACTTTATTTTACAGTACGTGCACTTAAGTGTACTTACTTGGTAATATAAGGTAACTACATGGGTTAAGGTTAGGTTTAGCGGTAGGTTCAGGGTTAGTGCCTAGTTATTACCCAGTTATTACCCAATTACTATAATAAGTGTATAGTATGCTTGGGGAACAGGACTGTAAAATAAAGTGCTACCAAAAACATTATAACGTCCAGCTAAAAATGTTTCTTAAAAGGATGTATACAATTTTTGCTAACATTATAAAAGACCAGTTAACTTTGATAAAACGTTCTGTTAACATTATTGGAAACATTATTTTTTTTCCTCATATAGCCCTAACTTTGCTAGAACGTTCCCTGTTTGAGGCCTGCTTGCACAAACCGAGCGATTCCCAGTACTGCAATCTTAGGGGCTGGTCACAACTGTATATTTCCCAACAGAAAAGAGCCGTTCCAAACCCAAGGAAAATGTAGGAGCAGAAACGAGCTTCCTTTTTATTTACAGCTGCGACGGCGAATGAATGGGATCTCATGCTCGAATAGAAACAAATTGTCAGTTTGATGGGAGACGCCACACTGGCTGCTCTGAGTAACACAGGCTCCCCGCTCGCAACATGTTTATCCAGTGGAAGGTCATGTGGTGTGCATCCCCAAATGAACAACATATAAATCTGAATAAAATTAATTGTATTATTGTTTGAATGACAATCTTTGTAAACTGTGCGCATACCAGCGGTCAGATGAACTCGAAGCAACCTTTCCTTTTATTTTAGCCTCTCTGGCAAGGCCCAGGGAATGTTTAGACAAAAAAAGAGGAAATCTAGCCGTTCACATCCCATTGGAAGACGGTGGCTTCGCTGTGTCTTAATCACCGCTGTCTGTTGTAATCGAATATTTAGGTTACGGCCTTCCTCTCTCACCACATTACCCGCGGCGTAGGTCACACACATTACGGGCTAAACGCTCGGTAATTTGCGCACATGTATACAAACACACACCTGCGGGGTTAAGGCCATGAGGGAAAATACAGCTGTCTAATTTATTAGTCCCAAGAGGGGGAGCAGGCTCTGTGGATTTCTCCTGGCCTGACTTCCGTCAGCGGGCTTCCAGACCAGACCTCCCTAACTCAGAGCTGTGGTGTGACAGGGAATGTCTGGTGCTGCAGTGCCTCGCCTCCCTCCTTTCCTCCCCGTCTGAGGCAGAAACGGGGAAGGCTATCAGTCATACGGCTGGGTCAGATGCACAATGGTTCCCGGCGAGGTCTCAAGGCCTGGCGCAGCACACGGCCTGAAACCAGGAGCTGATAAGACTCACCTTCCGGGACCTAACAGGATCTGCACCTCCTCAGATACGTGTTGTGTATATATGGAAGGTTTTCTGGGCCTGCTGAGAACCGTGTGAGGAAATTTCCTCCTGTTGACCACTGCGAACGAGTCTTTACCTGGGTACAAAAAAATTATCATAATTAGAATGGTAAAAGAAAAACCTGATAATTGGTTAATGGTATAACCTTTAATAAAAGGGGACAATTAAAATAAAATACATCACATAAAAACAAAATACTGCTCAATTTACCATTTTGGAAGAGCAAAAAATGTACATTGGCACCTGTGGGAAACTTCATTGGTTTTTCATTGAAATAACTGTCTCTTCTTAGTTTTTTTTTTTTTTTTTTCCTTCAATTGTATAGGCTGCATTATGGTATTATGTTCTTATGTTGTTAAATTAATGTTTACTGCAATATTTTAGTCTCATGTGTGTTATATAATGGTGTATTGTATTTTTGTTTATGACATTCAGCTTGAGGAAAAGCTATGAGCTTTGAATATGTGGCGTTCTTATAAATGTACGATTATTAGAAAAAATGTAAGCACGAAGGTCCGCCTTAACCCAGCCTCTAAACATACCGTCAATGGGGTGTAATGCGACATTCACCCTATGTCGTAATTACCGTAAATAAAGCTCCATATGCTTTCGAATCGCTCTCGCGGTACTTTGATGTCATACACCGATCGGTCTGCACAGCGCCGCTTCAAGTGGAACACACCTTAAATCTGCAGTGGTCACGTGGTACAAGGACATAATAGCCCTCAGAAAATTACGACTTTACACGTTGTAATTACAAGTTCTTCGAGCACGTGAAGGCTTTTTACAGTTTAGAATCGTGGGTGAACACAGTTTAAGCAGATTATATGATCATACGAATTCATACAAATTAGCCAATTCGACCAAATGTAAAATAGTTACGAATTTTTAAACGCTGCGAGATATATTCATATTTACAAAACAGATATTCATCGAAAACATATTCTCACTCGAGTCAGAACTCATAAACATGAATTCACGTTTTATTCTCACAGACTTTGGATGTGAGCCTAAACACTCTCCTGATGTTCACAGCATTCGCTGGATTTGAGTTTGTACAGAATGCTGTGATGTCAATGAGCAGTTGAGAGTCCGAAAAGACGCAGGCCCTTGACCCACTTCTGATACCTCTACATCTAACCTCAGTCGGTGTCCAGATGAAGATGATCTATTGCCCTCTCCCTCCCTCTGCTGACCGCCTCACTGTCATGGTGCTCAGGCCTGGGTTTTGTTAGGTCCAGGAAACAGGCTCTTCCTTCACATAAACATAGGCTTATAAGTTTTTTCTTTTTTTTTAGGACTGGCATCGGCACGCAACCAGTATATCAGTTGTTTGGGTACTATAAGGCAGTAGGCTTATTTTTCTGCTTCTATTTAATACTGAAAATTGAACTTGGGTGCTTAAACACTGAAGCACCATAAACTTTTTGGAGGGTGGGAGAATGTAATGTAAATGCATCGCATTCAATTAGCGGACAAAGATGTACAGTTTTATAAGAGTTCGGTTTGCCGCACAAGTGAAGGGATTGGTACAATATGAATCATAGTTGTACTGGTACATGGAAAGGAAAATTATAACCAACATGAAACTCCAGGTAACACTGTAAACAGAAAACTAACAAGTTATACAGCACATTAAACTGTCAGGAGAAGCAATGGCTAGACAATACAATATTTATCCCACTTTTTTGCTAAGGAAATGTGTTTTTTACATAATTTAATTTACAATGTTTGAACATCTTAAAATATAAAATTATATTATATCCAGCAAACAAGTAAATTAATAAAATGAAGTCTCAACACGACAGAAAGGAAGATAAATAGCTTTTATCTTTATATAACTTTTCTTCCCTTAGTATATTAATGAGATAGGCTACTCAAAATACAAAATAACTATAAAAAATAAAGTATCATATGCATGCATAATATGTTGCTAGCCTATATGTAAACGTCATATATTTCATAATAAAAAAAAATCTTAAAAATATATCTAAACAATTAAGGCATGCGATCTAATAGCCTATTGTAAAAAGTGAAAACGCACAGTTGTGATCTAACCCTTTAATTTACTTTCGTTGTAATGTATTGCAGTAGCCTAATAATAATTGATATTTTTAACTTTAATAAAACCACTTCATTTAGGTGCTAATACGCAATTTAAGTGTGCGAAGTGAAGCGAAGGTAAAACATAAATAATATAATATAATAAATATAATATAATATATCACAATAAACAGATGCCAAGATTTTTCCAATCTGATCTGAAAAAAAATTAATCCATGCGCAACGAGGGTTCGTAAAATCCCTTAATGTGGTAATGGGTGTTTAGGTGTATTTTTTTTCTACCTTATTTTGTTTTATAATGTAATGAGACACTGTGATGATTGTAACATTACCACTGACTACAGCCACGTAAGTCGGGTAAACCAAACGGAAGCGTTTCCGTTATTGTAACTAGATGTTGATATCATCAATATGTCCATCCATCAGGACACTGGAGACCCCAGAGGAGAGTCCTGTGCAGACATGCGCTCTTCACGGTCAGCTTGGCTTCATGCTTGACTGAGACTCTCCTCATCCTAATGGCGCTATTAACCAGACAAAACACTCACACACTTTAGTCGTGTGTGGGGCAAAGATCACTACTGATCAGATAAAAACACGCGACAACATCCAAATCCTGTGATCGGACACCCTAAGCTCATGGGCCCCTACCTGCCTTGACAATATTTATTTATTTACATATTAATCCGAAAAGTTCTTTAGTGTTTGTCATTGTGTCAGCACACATGGAGTTATCATGATAAGCATTTTCAAAACTATGACAGATAAGCCTAAAACCTTTCATGAACCTGCAATAAATCACAAATCCAAACAAAATGTTAGGCCCACTGCCTGTATGAGTCCACCTATAATGTAACAACTGCATGTGTCACACAGCCAACTGTCTCAGAATGCAAGCATCAAATGCTTATTGCAGTAAATCAAGGCAATAATTAGTGACTTAATTACAGCAAATATCATGAAAATAATGTACCTTGCCATTATAAGAGAAAAGCTAGAAACCCACCACTTCGACTCTCCTCCTGATCCATTAGTCTTGGGACGGGAGGACACAAAGCTGATCTAAACAGCACTGTTGATAGCTAACGGATGAGATAATCTCGTCTCTCTTTCCTTTTCTTTTCTCCTCTTCTTAGTCTTTGGCAGGCTTTTGTCTCTGGCGCCGGAGCAGGAGCTCAGAGAGACACCGTTGCGCATCATTGCGCCCTCACACAGGTTTCGCGCGCCCTCCTCACAATAAGTGATCGATACTTAAGGCGGGTTATAAAGGACAGAAACATATATATAACGTATAATTTCTAAGGCGTAAAGGAAGCACGTGTGTCTTCCAAAATAGCTGAGGGTAAAGATTTTGAAATAAGGACTATTTCGTCATGTTTAAATCGGTCATTAACATTAATTTAGATGGAACAGCACTGAAAAAACACATGATTATGTGTAATATTCCTTTTAGTGAAACGAACGCGACGTTCTCACTGAATATTACGATAGACTATGTTAAATTATCATTGTTATTTCTACCCACTTGCGCGTAAAGTGATCAAAGCCCAAATGTAAATATTACATTTGCAAATAATTTGTTATGGTTACAATCTTTCAATAATAATTTCATTGAAAAATGAAATTTAAACAAGAATCAATAAATCACAATTTGGACGTTATCACATATTATAACGTATCAGTGCACAATATAACCTCTAAATATAGTTGTATTTATTTATTTTTGATTACTTGTCTTTTTTGTATTGCTCTTTGACCGCTGTCTTATGATATGTGAATTAATAATTTTCTCTATGATTCTGTATTGTTACACAACGTTCCCCTAAGGCAACGTGGGAAAATATTTGGGTGGTTTATCAATAGAATGTTCATAAAATGAACCAAGAAATGATTCTTATCATGTACCATCAAAATGTGTGCAGAAGAGGGTTGAAATAAAATCGACATCTTGGAACTTAATATGAAACTTGCGTTTCCACAGAAAAGAAATTGCATTATGTCTGACAACTAAAGGAAATCTTCCCTTCTTAAAACTAATTTCCTAAAAACATTCAAAACATTTTTCAAATCATTATCTAAAATCATTTTTAGATAACTAGAACTACGTTAAGGCCCTTTTTCCCATACACACACACATACAGACACCATTTGTCTCTCTCACAGACAAACAAAGTTATGTTTAAATCCGCTTGCTGGTTAATTGTCAAAGGTCTGCAGCTGTTTTTGCTCCAGCTTGACTGTCTAATGGCACACAAGTGTGGTGCAGGTCAGATTTAAATGGGATAATAGCAGCAGCAACAGCAGCAGCAGAGAAAACTCTCAGAATATGCGCTTATTAAAAATACATTCTTCAATTATCATCAGCAACTTGGGTTCAGCCTCTTCTTGAATGAATTGAGGTATGCTTCAATTTGAAATTATAGTCTATAAATATCTAAGACTCTTGATGTCATATAATATAAGTTCTTAAGATGAGATTTTAGGTTTCTGGGTTCTTTAAAGCACCAGTACTTTTGAGGTTATCCTATGGTAGAATAGATGAATTTGCGTTGAGCGTAAAACCATGACTGGATCACTTAACATGATTTACATTTTCATAAGGACCTTATATCCTTGAGCTATTTTATATATCAAGTCTATTGCATTCGGAATTATTCAAACACACTCTTAAAATTAAAAGTTCCGATAACTTCTTCTAGTTTAGAAACCTTCATCAATACTGATCTGGAAAACCTATAATGTGAAATCAAGACTTTTAATCGCCAAAAGACAAACTCAAAATTGTTTACGGTGTTCTTGATAAGCTTTGAAGAACCTTCCTTTATTAAAGGATGCATAAATTCAGTTGTAGCTATCGAAAAAGAAGCCTATCGTGTGATATTAGAGGCTGTTTTTTTTTTTTTTTTTTTTGCTGTATGAAACTGTAGGCTATGCGTTTCCTCTGTGGATTGTAGGAAGGATCATTACATCCCGCCCCGGTAACGTGACATCACCGGGCAGAAGAACTGCCTTGTGCTGCCGGACTCCAAGAAAAACACACAACAGTTTCACACCGACGAGTGGCGGTCCTCACCTCTCTTCATGCAAATCAAGCAGCCATGACAAAATGGGAGATTAATCGACACATTTAGGTATGTTTACTTGAAATTGTTGGTTATCTAAACAATTGTTCAACAGGGCTTACTTCTCGAAGCTACCAGTTGAATCAGGAATAACATTGTAGATGTAATCCAACAGCGCCTGATGATGCTTCCGAGCCCGGCTACATCAACGCCGTTTTCTGTGAAGGATATACTGAAACTGGAGCAGCAGTCTCGCCACCTTCAATCTCTGCATCCCGCGCAACACCACGCGCAACTGCATCCGGAACTGCAGGAGAGATTTCAGGCACCATCATCCTGTTTTCTCGGAGGTGGAGACAGCCCCGGCTTCTCGGAGAACGAGGAGAAGATGTCCTTTCTGAACTCGCTCTCCATGCAGGATAGTTTAGTGGAGAGCAGCCTTTCCCCTCCGATGTTCGTCCATCCGGCCCTGGGACACGTCGACACTAAACTTGAAGATGAACTTGAGGACCATGAAACGAGTGGGTGATTTGTGTTTTACAACTGACGAGCATGAATTTGAATTCTGAAAGTCACGAGGAGATCGAATTGCAAGTGTCTCTGAATTTTCGGAAGAATTCTTAAAACAGAATCATTCAAAGCGTCAGTTTGTTGTGTAGTACAGTGTTATTAGTGTCAAAATTTGCATGAATCATGCAGCTTTATCATAAATGTAGAACTAACTTTGTTATTTGTATTGACTAGTTATTTGTATATTATATAGTATAATGGTTATTTGTACTGACTAGCATTAAAATGCATAAATCATGCATGCCTATCAAACGTTTTCACAAAAATGTGACAAATAATTTAAACTATGGTTTTGAAAAGAAAAAAATAATCAAATAAAAAATCGAAAAAGGCCGGTAGGCCTATTTTTATGCGTCTTCAATGCAAATAACCTCGTTAAAGTATGTAATTATATTAAAGTTAAACAATTACGATAAAGCTGTATTGTTTATATAATATTTAATGTGAATATTGCATGTTATGAAAATTCTATTTTTCTTTTTTCGGTTTAACCCTGTCAGAGACATCGTATACCACATATATGTATAAAATATAGACATAGGTTGTATGTATTATATAAATAACATTGACTGACCACTTATTTATTGCACTACGTAATTATATGATTCATCTATTGATCAATGCACATCTTCATAATTTGCACTAGCTCACGCTTTCTACTGTTTATTTAGTAATAAAGTTTTACTACTAAGCACTGGGTTTTACATATCTTAATTTAAGTTTAATTTTATTTTATATTATTTCTAAAAGAATGCACAATCTGGGCGATTTTGTCTGTAAGTCATCGAGACGAGGTAAAAAAAAAAAAAATTGGATAAAGGCCTACATCCAGACTCGCCTCATGTAATGCGCAAATTTTTTTGTTTATGCAAGGAAATGCTTGTATGAATCACGTTAAGTGAGAGTTAACCGAGCTCGCGTTGTATCTTTGTTGTCTCCTGCTTTTATAGAAAGCTGCGGTGCCATAATCAGATCCCCGGAGTGTGAGGGTGAGGTGCACTCGGACACGGAGCGCGCTCAGCGGCAGAGGACGCGCCGGAAGCCGCGGGTGCTCTTCAGCCAGGCGCAGGTCTTTGAGCTCGAGCGGCGCTTCAAACAGCAGCGCTATTTATCGGCTCCTGAGAGAGAACATTTGGCTAGTACCCTAAAACTGACATCGACGCAGGTCAAAATTTGGTTCCAGAACCGAAGATACAAATGCAAGCGACAGCGTCAAGACAAAACACTGGAAATGGCAGGACACCATCACCCGCCGCCGCCCAGGAGAGTGGCGGTGCCGGTCCTGGTCCGGGATGGCAAACCGTGTTTAACGGGATCACAGAATTACAACGCCACGTACGCGGTGAACCCAGGCCCGTACACATACAACGGCTATTCATCTTATAACAACGCCGCTTACACAAACCCTTACAGCTGTACATATCCCAGCCTTCCACCTCTCCCGGCAAACACATCCACTAACGCGCTGATGAGCATGAGTCTGAACAACCTCGGAACATATTCTCAACCTCAGACATCACAAGGCACACCCGTGTCCGCGTGCCAAGGGACTCTGCAGGGGATTCGGGCATGGTAGTGCCATTGCAACCCAGCCGTCTGTAAATAAATGACAACTTTACAATATTAGCACACAGTTAGCCATGTTTTATAGGCCTAGGGTCGTGTATAGTCTGCCTTTTCAGTATAAACTTGAGTGAATTTCTTTGATGGCTGAACGAATGCACATGATTAGTATTCATATCAATGTAGACCACCTATTTGGACAACATACTCCCTGAGAACATTTGCGGGTCTAACTTTAGACTGGCACCATTGTATCCATACTCAGAGACATTTGTTTTCTCATTCATTGCACTTATAGATGAAAAGTTATTACCTAAGAAATGTTACAAATATTGACAATGGTGTGTGTGATTTTGTGCAAACCTACATTGTAAAAATAAAAACAGTAAACTTTATTTTTAAAAAGTCCTGCTAAAATATTTACTAGCCTATTTGATACATGGATAGCCTCTAGGGTCTAGTTTTTAAAGAACATTTAAGTTACAACATTTCATTTTAAGGAAGAGAATGACTGACAGACATAAAATTCAAGACGCAAAAAAGAGGTTTTAATAAAAGGTGCAGACATGTATCAATTCTAGATACGCTACTGCTATTTAACCCAACATTTTCCGTATATAGTTTGCTATATGAGTCAAACATGTTCTAGCGATATTAAATAGCTATTAATTTAAAGTGTTTCGTTCATGGTCAAATTGATCAAAATAAAGACTTTTGTACGAAATAAGCTTTATTTTATTATTATACATTAAAACATTTATAATTAGCCTATGATATAGGCCTACAAGAATAATTCGCATTTCAAAAGTCTCCCAAGCACATCGTTGTTTAAATAGCACTTGAATATGCTCGTATATTAACAAGAAACTCGGTCGTCTCATAAATTAATTCCGCACACAATTAAACCGAACATTCGCTTTTGTTCCACAATTTTTCAAAGACAAAAGGGTTCACAAAATAAACGACAATAAATTGATTTTTGTAAACCCAACGCACACTATAGCAGATAATAAAACGTGCAACAGCTTTAAATCGATACTTTAATAATCTGACTTTGTGAAGATAAAAGTTTATTGGCCTATTTTGATAGAAGCATGACTAATTGTGGTATGAGCTATTTTGAGTAATAACAATTTCACAAGAAATAGCCTACGTGGTTTGCAATGGGTTTAAATAAATAAATAAATAAATAAATAAACAATGTATACAAGGAAGATATTAATCAATTCCCACTCTCTCCATCATCCTCTTTCCCCTCGAATGGCAGGTTTCTCCAGTAGTCTGTCTGCAGAAGTCATGGCATGTTTTTATTGGAAGTAACTGCTGAGTCTATAATGTCGTATTTATTCACACTATACAAGCGTTTATCTCGAGAGATTTTAATCATTGTAAAACTTTTACCTCAATGACCTTTTTTTTTTTTTTTACTTCATCCTGACTCTTAAAAATTACTTTCAGCTGCGCAGTCGTAATTAAATCATTCCGAGTTGTTAAACAGTACTTCAGTAAATCCTGTTAATTTACAAGTTAGCACACGGATTAACTGACGAAACATATGTCAGTATTTGTGCACGTTGTGGAAACAAACACCCCTCGAGAAAGTTTGGGCCTAAATTCAGCATCCGACAGCTCCTATAGTCTAACGATGCACAATAGTAAACAGAAACAATAGCAATAAACAACAATATAAAATCATACGAAATAATAATTAAAAAAAACATTATTAAATGACAACAATTTAAAAAAAAAAAAATGACATTGCGTGATTCATTGGAGTTACTGAATTCCAGTTCCTGGCTACCTAATTCATCATTTTGATTTTGTAATAATAAACAAAGCTTTGATAGAAACAAGTATATGTTCGGCCATTACGCACGGCGTAACTCGTTTATCCTTCAGCCCATTCACGGTTTCACCAGAGCCCCTACTCTAATAATGAAGATTAATAGAAAAGTAAACAGAGTCATCGGGGGGTTGTCTCTACTAATAGCAAGGATGAACAGCTCCCCTCGCTACCGCGAGGCCATTGGACATACCTGCTGTCAGGGTAAGTGGCCCAGACACTTCAGTGTAAATACTCATGGCGACAGAGCGGCGATGCCTCAGGATGAGCCGCTATAGAGAGTGCTGGACTAGAGATATGAATCTATAGAAAGGATTTCTGGACGAATATCAGCTGAGGGTGTGGTTAGTTCCCCTAAACAGTGTAGGCCAAATATTAGCAGTTGGATGGTCAGATTTCATTTGTTGTTAACAATCAAGCTAAAAACCGAAGCGAAACTCTGTTAGCTTGACCACATTTGGTTAAAATGTATAGCTAATATTACAATAGTTTTTATAATAGTCTAATAGTTTTAGAATTCTGAGCTTATTCACTGTTATCACAGCTAACAAAAACATGTCCTAAGAACGTTTTGCTAATGCTAAGCTATGAAAATGTTCAAAATTTTTTATTGTTTTAAAAATAGTAGGCTATCACGTTAAGGGAACATTCAATTTTGCAAATATTATGGGACTGTTACTTTTGAATGTTCTATGAACAATCTGAAACAAACAGTAACATATCAAGTTAGAAGAACGTCCAACTAAAACGTTTCTGGAAAAACGTCGCATGGACGATGTTTGTGTTGTTTTTGTGCCAACGTTTAGAGAACATTATTAAAGACCTGGGAACTTTAAAGAAACGTTCTATTAACGTTACTGGAAAAAACGTTTGTTCATAACTTTGAGAGAATGTTGCCAGAACGTTAGCCAAAGTTCTTAGAATGTTCCCTGTAGCTGAAAATTACTGAAATCTTACTTAAATCAGACGCCCTAAATCAGTAACGAAGGAAGAAAATATCTATATGGACTGGTTATCTGTAGAGAGAGATAAAAAAAAGGAAGGAAAAGATGATTTGGAGCACAAGAATTATTTCAAGAGAACAAGAGGTCAAAGCTATAAGGCCATTGCATCCATCTTCTGAACTGCAAACCAGGCAAACAAATGATTGTCTATATATAGAGGGCAAGGAGAAATTAAGTAAATAAACTGGAAATTTTAAAGGCATTAAAGTGGTGACAGTTAGCCTACATTAACATTGAAACCAGTCGTTATAAACGAAAATAAAAGTGGAAAGGGATGAATGTGTTATGAAAACAGAAACATAAGCATAAATCACAGCATTTGAATGTTATGTTTGTATAACACGTTATCATTTCACTCATCTCAAACATCACAACTTTAACCACAGATAATGAACAAACACATTTGCGTTTTATGGGGAGGAAAGACAGATAAGGGATTATTAACAGGTCTTGATTTTGTCAGAAATCTCGGTGTGATAAATGGCATATCTTACGAGAAATCCACAAAGGTTGAGTACCACAGCTTTGAGTGTTATCCTATATGTAATTTATACTGTCAGCACCTTTACACTGGGTGTTAAAGGGTGGAAAGCGCCCCCTGCTGGTCACGACACTTTCGATCTCCCATCTAAACGCACTTTTTGCACACAACAGCTGATGTTCCTCTAAAAATCTTCTAAAAAAGTTTATAAATATAAAGACAAGGTAGGCCTAGATTGTAATTCTTTATTCCTGAGAATATGGCGAATGTGAAATTTGACCTTTTCCCACTTCTTTATCCAGAAATGAATCTCTATATTCTTCAGAAACATCTGAAAAGTAGAGAAATAAACTTGGCCACTGAATCTGATGTACAACCCCCAGAGGATTTTTCTGTGTAACTAACTTAACTGAATTAGAGTGTTTCCTCAGAGTGAAGAACATTTCCAACATTTCAGACCTCCCAATATGGTGATATAGCTTACTCAACATAAACAACAGCAGAGTAATATTTATTTGGTTGACCATGGTGAAAGTGCAAACAAAAGAATAGCATCCTGTTAAAAGTTGTTTTAAAACATGAACCACTTATAAGATCTGGCATAGTTTGGTTTGTGAGCTCTTAGTAGGCTACATGTGAACCATTAGACCAAATATATACAAGTGCCACAAGCTTGTCATCATATTTTTGTCTCAAAGAATGAACTTTCAACTCAGGGTATGTAGTACACATGCACATATCTGTTGATCATTATATTTTGTGAAAGCTACAATTCAGTAGGGTGCGTAAAAAACACTCCCATTAAAAGCATAATCAGTACAATCCACATAGGCTATGTCACCTTTTTATTGTAAGTATTTATTTACAACCATGTGGAAACACAATATCAAGCCTGCTGTCTTTACCTTATGGAATTTTGTTGTCACAAAGGATTATTGAAATAAAAAAGCTGTGGCGTTTTAGGAATGCTGGAAAATGCATCTCTCGGAACAGCTAGTTTCTAGCAGCTTCAAGCACGCCATTGGCTGGGCAACTAACTATCCAAACACACGGACAGCAGATGAACACCAGCTGGCCACTTGGAGGCGCTACAATCGTATTTCATAAACACAAACGGACAACAATAGCTTTGAGAATCATTAACAACAAACTAAGATTTACCCTATAATGTCACACATAATCGAAATATGCACATTCATATGAATTTCGCTGTAAACTAGACCTATTAATGTTCTATTCTGTGTAACTCGTTTGAAACCCTGCCAGGAACCGAGAGAGATTTCACAAAACGTGTACGAGTTAAAAATAGCCTATTGCAGGTAGGATAAAGAGCATTTACGCGAAAACATTTAAATTGAAACTCACATTTTATGTGCTTCACAAATTAGAATTTACGAAAAATAAGCATTTAGAGCAAAAAATTACAAAAAAAAAAAAATTACATTATTGAATTCAAGATGCAAATGTAAAATTCCACTACTAATAATACAAGTTTATATTAAAAAAAACAAACGTTTCAGTTAAGCTAGGCCTATTTAAAGAGCTCATTATATATTAGCATGCTTAAAAATATAGCGAGATCAGTGTATACTGCAGGTAGGCTAAAAGAATAAACAATAACGTTTGAATTTTACAAAAGAGTATTTCGAGGGAAATGAAAAGCTGGGAAAAAAGTTTCAGTTAAAGACGAAAAACACTTTATTATATTTTGAGCTTCAAAGAACAAATGTGTTTTTGAACAACAGAATTTGTATTATTAAGAACATGATAAGTAGCATTACACATAATTGCCTATAACAGCTTACATAATAAAAATGTAAAAAAAAAAAGTTAACATGAAACTGCATTACATCAGATGAGAAACGAAAGATTGAATAAAAGGAAATAATTCGATTAGTCACTGAATAACTTTATACGTCTAAGCAGTGCAAATGTTGAACATTAATAAATAACAAGTGCTGTTTTTAGATGTACACAGGCTATACAAAAATAATGCAATAGCCTATTTTGAGGATTTATGGTCTTATTTTAATGTTTTAGTCAGCGTTACCTTTGAAATTGTGCATCTAAATTTCAAAATACATAAAATATGAAATCAATTCAAAATGACTTGATTGCACTTCTTCTATAATTAACATAAAAACTGTGATTTCTTACCTTAAATTCAGTAATATCTATGTTAACTGTTATAGCATAAAAAAAATCAAATAAAATCCAGTGAAATTCCAGAAAGACGATATGTTGGCATAAGTTGTTTGATTCGGCTGACAAAAGTTTGAAAAATGATGTCAAAGTCAGTGTGGCGTGACCAACAAGCGAGAAGCCATTTTGCAATCTTTGACTAACCATAAACAGAGAGACTTTCCCTCATGTCTGTCAGTCTTAACGTTTTTCTTAAAATGTTGACCATATTTATTAAGGCACGTTTTCATGTCGAAATTTAATGTTTTTAGACTAGTTTTGTTTTTTAAATCTTGAAAGGTATATTTGAAAATATTAAGTGCACACTCGCTGTTATGCAAATATTTTAGTAGGCTACTTTTTAACCACTTGAGAGTTTTGTTGTTGATTAGAAATTGTTTTAAACGTTTTTCAAAAACGTATGAAACCAATATGAATAACACCTTGTTTTTAACTAAATCTAAAAAAAAAAACCCTCATTTTTATAGTCTCGGACATCCTTGTCATCGAAAAACAAAAATGTCCTAACAAACTAACAAAGCCAGAAAGAACGTGTGGTAGTAAACCGATTTCGATAGGTTTTCTATTTCTACACGTCTATTTTAGAGGGAGGAGCGAAGTGCTCCAGAAAGCCCATTGGCACCACGGCTGGAAAGAGAACAGAGGGGACTGATGCGCACATGACATTTTCTGACACTTGCTTGTTGATTGGGTCAGAAGAAGTTTTACAACAATTAATGACACGCAAAGAGGAAAACCATTATAGATACTGTGGACTAATTCATCGCCATGAACGCGCAGGAGCTTCCCAGATAGAAGCGCAAAACTGCAGGCCATCGAAAATTGACGAGCAGGTTACGTAAATGTTTTAAATGGCGAATAACCGTACATCCTTTTCCATCCACAACATATTAAACCGAGGACTTGATTGCGAGAAAAATTGCCGTCTTAATGAGGAATACGCTGAAGAGAGGGTTCATGTGGAGAGAGGGGAGCAGGATTGTTCAAGCTCATCTCTGCCGGTGGGGAACACTGGCGCTGAGAGCGCGCAGAGGCGCATCTCTTCCTGTGTGCTCGTGCTAGACTCACCATCCTCTGACCAGCATTCATGCGAGGATGAATCAACAGGAGGAGAAGACAATTCACTAGAAAGACGACACGGTGAGACATTAAAAGAACTTCACGTATAGCCTATACGTTATAATATACGGGGAGACCGCATGGGCAGTGTTGTAAAACATTTTGTTTCAACATTTGGGGTTCTTCTTCTTCTTCTTCTTCTTTGCATTATACTTGCAAAATATAATGTATAATGTTCCCACATTTGTCTGCTACAGATTAACGTTTAGTTTAGAAAAAACAGGGCTATGCATAAACTGTGTACATTAACGTCAATGCAAAGAGTGCTGTTGTCGGTACCTGACATTGTACACTTAATGCATTGATTTATTGTGGTATTAAAACGTATTAAAAATAATACGCATCACTCAAATCTAATTTCAACATTTTAATTCAAAACGGCACAAATGTGTGAAGGATTTTAATTAAAAAAAATAAAAATTGCATACAATTGGATACAATTAAAAATACGTAAAACATAAGCAAACCTCTATAAAAACCTAAAAAAAAATAATAATAATAATTTAAAAAAAAAGTTTTGGCAAATATATAACCTATATACACTGTCTAATTTTGTTTAATATTTGTGGGTTCAATAGAACAAAATTAAACAACAGATCATTCACATAATACCAGTTCTGGCATAATCAAACTATAAGACAGACGTGAAATTATGCTCAAAGTGGTTTTTGTCTTGTAAATACCTGTAAATGTTTTTACAAAGAGAAATATAATCAGATTTATGCTCATTTTAGTGAACATTAAAGGACATATCTGGTTTCATCAACTATCATCAAAGATTCTCATGTTTAAAACAAGACTGTTTGTTATGATTTTTAATTGCTAGTTAATATTTAATAGTTTCTATATTTGTTTCCAATTTTATATTCTGTTTAAAGTTACAAAAATTGGTGACGACTTTGAATTAAAGTGTTTAAAATGAAATGGGAGTGGAAGGTGATAGAGCATCATAATTATTACATTTGATTATACAACAATAAATTCAATTACAACATTTATAATATCTATGTTTTAAATTATATTTGTGAAGTTAAAAAACAGCAATTTTTTGTTCTTGCACTAATTTATACAGTTTATAATATATCAACATTTAAGACACAGAGCAGAAGTTGAAACAAATAAAAGAAAATTAAAATAAAGAATTTCTCATTGCTTTATAGTACATATCTGCAGGCCACTGCACATTATATATAGTGGGATTATCAAGTTCTTAATCTGGTCAAAATTGTAGGTCTATTTTTTAATTCTTATGCATCTACAGCACAAAGTCTTCAGATTTTCCAAACAGAGCCTAAACCTGTTTTTTGTCCATCTTTACAGATCATAACATGGACCAACAGAAACCACAGAGCTGCAAATTTGAAGAAAACAACTCCAAATCGAGCAAAAAAAGGTCTCGGGCAGCATTTTCTCATGCACAGGTGTACGAGCTGGAGCGGCGCTTTAACCTGCAGCGGTACCTGTCTGGCCCAGAGCGGGCTGACCTGGCAGGAGCGCTCAAACTGACCGAGACGCAGGTGAAGATCTGGTTCCAGAACAGGAGATACAAAACTAAACGGCGCCAAATGGCAGCCGAGCTTGCAACGACTCCCACAACAGCCCTGGCAAAGAGAGTGGCAGTAAAGGTACTGGTGAGAAACGACGAGAGGCAATATAACGCAGAGGAGCTGCCCAGTCCGTCTGTTCCTCCCTTATACCAGTCATTCCCGTACTATCCTTATATGTTCTGCTTCCAGCCGTGGATCTCAGGAAACACTTTAAGTGGTGGCCTGTACTGATTTACCAGAGTTACAGCATCATGTGCAAAGTGATTGTGGAGACACGAACAGTCAAAAACAGCCAAAGTGCATTTATGCAGAAAGAAAAGAGCAAACAAAACTGCTATTCCTCCACCAGGATTTTAAGAGCTTAAAGCATAATAAACTGTAGAATGACAATGAAACCAAAAGAGGAATCTGATGTTCTCCTCATAATCATTATGATAAATAATGATCATTAAGCCAAAGCAATGACAATTCATTCATTAGAGTTTCTCTCATTTGTTGTCATGTTATACAGTGGCCACTAATGTATTTGGAAATGAAATGCACACTTAAAATCTATGAGTTTAGATAACAAAATATCAAACCAAAAAAGTGGCATCTTAAAACAAATTTAGTGGATGCACTTGTTCCACTAACATTTGACAAAGTCAGAAAGTGTCCAAATATTGTATAATTCAAAACATAACAATCTTCCATTAATAAAATATTTTGTATGACTGAATGCCACTTAATATTAGTTTGGTGTATTTGTTATCTAATGCAAAGGCATCCGTACGTTTTTAAGTGTTCAAATACTATTTACTGCTGGTCCACTGCAAATGCTTTGATATGGAGTGTGTCTAGCTAGTTTGGGGAGTTTTTCTGTTAGCATTTGTCACTGATTAAAGTTCATGTTTATTTGCATCACCGTGAAAAATACACTGTATAGTTCACTATGTCTTAAAATGTGTCAACTGTTTTAAATCAAAGCCTAAATTAAATCCAGTCTAAAAGTCACTGTCCTGTACAGAAAAATACAGGTTTAATAAAGTTACAGTAGGTTTTAGAAAAAAAAGAAGAAAAAACGATCTTGTGTCTGAGACAATCTAACCGCAAAAGCGTAAAGCTTAAGAGGGTTTGTCAACACAGAGTATGGAGATTAATGGCTTAAAGGCAATAATTTAAGAGGAAGCAATGATCAAAAGATTCTTTGTGAATAATGGCTTGACGTGACAGGCTAACATACAGATAAAAGCCAATGAAAATACCCTCAGTACACAAACATAAGAAGAATTCAATAGTTACAATTTTAGATAAACACTAAAATCTCCTACTGAGGCCATACTGCTGTATAAATATGTTTTAAATAGGGCTGGGTAAAAAAGATCGATTTCCCGATTTCTCATTTTTATGAACCTGTATCGATTCTTAAATCACAAGAATCGATCTTTTAGTCTGTCCTTTTAGTTGATGAATGACCCGTATAGTTCCCTATCAACGAAGCTTTGTGCTTTGATACTTTTGAAATGAAACAAATTCTCGGAAATTCTGCCCATTTTATTTACGAAATTCAAACAATAAATACCGTTTTTGGCGCTCTTTAATGTGGCGTGGCAGATCGCTTGTTGCCGCCTCAGATCAAACGAAGCACGAAGCGCACGTGATCATATCTTCCGCTTTACTACTAGTTACAGCGCGAAATAAACATGGATGAGCGTCAGAAGGTAGGCCTATGTTAAAAGATACAGTACAACTTACCAAAATCCGTATTATGTCCCATGTAATCGCTCAGTCAGTGTTTCAACCGCGGAAAGATGTCAATAAACAAAAAGCTTTGTAAACAATGGTAAGGTTGCATTTACCACAGACCACAAACTCATTAGTCAGCTAGAAAAATGTATGGAGCCCCAGACATGACATGCAGGAAAAAAATAGTAGGCTAAATCATGCGGACGATTTATTTATTTGTTCCCTCGATTTATAAATCATGCGCATGATTTATAAATTGAGGGAACGAAATAGTAAACCGTGCGCACGATTTGGAAAATCGAGGGAACGAATTAGTAAATCGTGCCTACGATTCAATTTTTTTTCTTGCATGTCATGTGTGGGGCTCCGTAAAAATGAACTCTAGAGAGGAGAATTTTGCTAAATATATACACCATACCGGGTTCACAGACCAAGCTTAAGCTAGTCCTAGACTAAAATGCTTGTTTGAGCTGTTTTAACTGAAAGCAACTTGTACTGACATATCTTAAAATATGTCAGTGGCATTGTTTTGTCACAAGATGCACACCAGTAATGTTTTTTTTTTTAGTGGACATTTATAAAAGCTACTTAAATGACTTAATTGAACTAAGGCCTAATCCTGGCTTAGGCTAAGCCTTGTCTGTGAAACTGGGCCCATATTACATAGCCTATTTATAATATTGTATACGGTTCTTCAATATTTAATGTATGTTTGAATATATCTGCAGATTTTTATGACAGCCACCATTTAAATGTTTATTTCAAAAAACGAATTGGAGAAACATAATTATGTAATTATAAAGTTAATATTATAACTTTATTATTATAAAAATGTCTTTGTGTGTAATTTAAGTGTTTGTATTTACTAATTTAATTTTAACCTTCGGTGTTATAGTAATGGTAGCCTACCAACTGACTTCCTGTAGGCCTAGTTTACAACATTATATATATGTTTTTTCCTTGAGAAAATTTGCATTGTACTATACTACCTGATAGGCTATATATAAAAAATAATCAATATCGAATCAAACTGAATCAAGCTTGTGAATCAAAATTGAATCAAATCATGAAATTTGTGTCAATATCCAGCCCTAGTTTTAAATGAAATGAAATGAAATAAAATGAAATGAAATGAAATTAAATTAAATTAAATTAAATGTAGGCTGTTCCAAAGACTATAGAATAACACAAGACATGTCACTTGTATTGTTTTGAATGGGAGAAAGTGTAACGCGCAATATGGCGGAATAAGTCCCGCCTTCTAAATAAGAACCAATCGCCGACTGGTAAAGTCATCGCGTCACTTCAGCGGCCGTTAGAATCACCGGTTTCTATAGAAACAGTCAGACTCGGGCCTCCGAAGAGACGCGCATTTAGGTCTGCGCATGCGCATTAGCTTGATCCAGCCTGAAAAATACAGTTTTTTTTTGTCATGATTTGAGCGTTTAGAAACTAAATTTATGAGCCGGTTGTTGTTAGATTTCATTGGTGATTTCAAATATGACATTTAATCGTAAGGTTGGCGAACAGTTTTGGAGAATTTGATGTTTCCCCATTCAAAGTGATTGCATGATGCCCAGGATGCCCGAGAGGCGTTTCAAAGATGGCCGCCGAGTGAAGGGACTTTGGCTATACTTAGCGTCAGTCAATCTGGGATTAGAATTAAGGCCCGTTCACACCACAAGCAATAACCATAAATATATTTATATAAAAGAATAGCAGTATACACCACAACTATAACGATAACGGAACAGATAAACAATATAGTTGGAATCACTTTGTTTCGTTTACCAAAAAAGGGTGCATTTACCAAAAGCATCATTAGCCAACTATGGTCACAAGTTCCAATGAGCTGTGTTGGTAACTACAGAACTTGCGACCACAGTTTGCTGATGAGCAATAAAAACAATGACAGCCAATCAAAATCCATCCTGATGTAAAGAGCTTGAGCAGCAGATGACAAAACTGCAGCGCACGCTTATAATAAACAGAACGATAGCGGATGGTATAATATCGTTATATCCATCTTTACAGCTGTTCTTGGTGTAAATGAGCCTTCACAGATGAAATATCAAATTATCTTTAATCTGTCCTGTCTCTGACCTCGCATGCAGACGTGCAGCTCATTTTCATGAAGAACAACAGTGTCTGACAGACTGTTTTGAAAAGTCTGCAATCCTATTTGAGAAGGACTGTATCGTGAGATGACTGAGGTCAAACACGTTTACAAATTAAGTTCTGTTTACGTGCCAAATAACATGCTGAGATTATTCAATGACAAACTATCCTGATATGGATATCTATATGTTTGTCTTTCTTTCTTTCTTTCTTTCTTTCTTTCTTTCTTTCTTTCTTTCTTCAATGTCTTATATTAAATACATATCTAAAATACTGAAATAAACAGGAAAGCAAAGCTGAATATAGGTAATAATACAATGCATGATATATTTGAAGTAAATCATCTGCTGATCAGTTTCTTTTAAATGACACTGCAGATAATAATTTCACAATTGTAGAATAAAACAAATCAATTCAACTTTAGCCAATTAATTTAGCCTGTTCTGCATCTGCAGTGTTTCAGGTATCTAAATCTAAATGTTAAAATGTGTGTTGTTCCATGTGACTGAGACTGTGCTGCCTTGCACACATCCAAGGATTAGTCTGCTGTCTATTGAAAAAAAAAAAAAAAATGTGTGGGCAGGCAGAGAAATATAATTCTATTTCAACCATCACAATATAAAGCAGTTCACATGAGTTTAAGCAGCCCTTTCGTGATATCTGCATGATTCAGATACAGTCAATAGACCATGTCTGTGTTGCACAACAGAGTCTGGCTAAAGCCCAGAGTACATTAATCATGTGCGTTTGAGGAGACAACACCCTCATAAAGGCAAGAGAAAGGAGGTTCACTATCACCAAAATACAGCATCCATCTACAATCACACCCTCTGACACCTGCATCTACTAATGCTTTAGACAGTCTATGTCTATCTAGATTCATGGATGAAATCATAGTAAAATACCGTGTATTGTTCATTGTATGAGAGGCATTCGAGGACAAAACATGGATTTCCGTTTCTGAGTTAGGTGTCACTCAGTCTACTGATTAAATACTGATATTTTCTGACAGAATAACTAAACTGTCTGTACTACATTATCCTATCTACTTTTATACCACTTGTGTACCATCAGTAAATTCTGGAGCCAATCATGTGCTTTAAATGACATACTATTTAAATGGCATTTACATTACTATAATGAAATACAAAAAAAAATAAAAATAATAATTGCTAGTAAATATTACGCTTAAAAATATTGCAAAAATATCAGCAAGAATAAATGAATCAGCATTTTTTGTAACCTCATTAATATCTACAATATCAGATTTCTTTGTTTCTTTTGTGAAGACATTGAAGTTAAACAAATAAATGCATCCAAAGTTTCTATTCTTTATTTATTCAGTTACAATCTTTTTTAGGATTAAAATCATTTAAGATAATGGTCCTTATATGCACAAGGCCTACAATACTCTTGTCTTCTACACAAACCTGTGAATAGATCAATTAGGGCACAGTTGAGAACCATATGGACTTCTGTGTTTATACAAAAAATGTATCGTGAAAAAGCATGTAAACAGTTTTTGAGTAGAGCAGACGATTCGTGCAGACTAGAGTGAGCAGGCTCATAAACCCTCACAAAGAAAACAAAAGCAGATAGGAGAGTTTGCCCATTGCATGTTCATTTTTACCTGCTACAACAAAACCCCTAAGCAATTAAGCCTCACACTGACACCAAAAAAAAAAAAAACGCAAATTGTTATTTTGCCATGTTTCACACTGACATTCATTTGTGAGAAAATTTAAATAGGTGCAACAAAGAATGGATTTAAAACACATCAACCATGAGTCGGACCCTCCCAGTTTAACTTCTTAAGAACAAAGAGTCTGTCACAATTTCCTTGATGAGAAAAAAAAAAAAAAAAAAAAAAAAGGATCAGAGGTTATATATATATATATATATATTTATATATATATATATATATATATATATATATATATATATATATATATATATATATATTTACTGTGCATAGAGCATAACAAAACAGCTTATACCAATATCAGTGAGATGACAAAGGTTTAATACTTTAAATGCACCATTTAATTTCTGAACCATTAGTGTCAACAAAAAGGAACCAGAAAAGTAATAGTTTTCAAACTGGTTTTTAAATAAACACAGCTCATTCCATTGATTGAGCCAATTTTGTTTTGACAGCACCACAGATCAACAATGTTGAAACTTTTTTAGGGAAATCCACTTACTTAAGTTAGTAACCTACTCAAAAGGTGTCTATATAAGTTAGGACAGGAGAAACAATTTTAAACAAAAAACAAAACAAAACATCACCTTCAAAAAGAAAAAAGTCATTGAGTCCATAACTGCCTCACTATGATGCTTGAACAGATGATCATGCTTCCAGGTGGGAGGACATAACATGAAGCTAAATTTTCACATTTGCAAAGTGGAAAGAGACGTTAATGCATTTGCAGAGGCAAAAGAAAGGGCATGAAAGAGGAAAGAAATGGCCCAAAGTTAATACCTTTGTTTGGAGTGAGCACCACTTCACATTGACCTTGTCTCCTCAGGCGAATCCCCCCAACACCACCACCAATAATCCGACCCACAGGACTCCACAGTCTGTTCCAAAAACGATTAGCTGATAACATCACGGCATGCTGGAATGTAAACATTTACAGTAAAACCATAAGAGATGAACTCTCCTCCAGTGCGATGCATTTATCAGCCATCAACTCTCCTTCTCTTCTGTGAAAACACACACTGAGCTTTTTAACCACAAGCATGGATTTGTAATTCCACAGATTTAATGACGTCAGCTGCAAAGGAAAATTTGTTTTCTAGATAAAACAACTTTTTTCTTAATTTGAAATAAGGTTCACAAATGAATTGTTCACAATCGGAGAGGGTTGATTTTAAGCTGACTTTAAAATTGTATTCTCCCAATAGGAGACTTTTGCATGCGCAACAGGAACATTTTGATGAATTTTGGCGAGTGAGATTTGCATGCCGAGCCACAGGTATATAAACCTGGCTCGCACTTACTCATTCAGATTTTTGCTTCGGAGCCGAGTAGTTGCGCACAGTGATCACTCTCTTCCAGTCGCCTCTAAAAGAGCTTGTTCTACAAGAGGAGGTCTATCTTGCCAGTGAAAGGGTGCATTCAGTCGTGTTTCGCCATTCATAAAAGCTTTTGCACAGTTACGTGCAGTGATTCACCCCTCGACGCTTCGGCGCAAAAGAGCAGATTTCCCTAAAAGAGCAAGAGCTTTTGTGGATGGTTCATGTTCTCATTATGAGAACATGACCACTTCAGCATCCTGGTCATGACTTGCCTTTCCTATAAAGTCTAGAGTCCCCCCTGTGTGTAAAACACACGATGACAGCTCTGGCTGCTAAGTCTCATAGTGCCACTGCATAGGCCACCTCCACCTTGCATGCGATGGCTGTCCTGCAGGTCAATGCACTCATAATACACAAAGGTATTTCTTAGCCGGGGTTGATGCAGGAACTGATGAAAGTCACAGCGCGGGCCCTAGGCCAGATGAAGTCCACCTTGGTGGTCCAGGAGCTCCATCTCTGGCTAAACCTTACAGAGATGCGATTCCTCAAGAGTGGTTTACGCTCTGCTTCCTCACTCCCAGCCCCCTTCTTTTGCCACAAATGGGGAGTTTGTGTTAGAAAACACTCTGCTTCCTCTCGCCTCACTAACCAGTACCTCACAGGACCCATGGAGCCAGGAAAGAGTCACACCACACTCACTGCCTCTACTTCGGGATGCTATGCTTCCCGGGTTTGGTCCCAGCACTCAGGAACCTAATCTAATCTCGACCTAATCGCTACACCCCACCCCTTACCCCCTAACGTCTGTTGTCTCTCTGGTGCCGTTCACATCCTCTGGCTTATTTGGACAGTCAGACTCAGCTATCCAATTCAGTTCGCCAGGTGTCCCCGCAGGTTCAGCGGTGAAAAGAGAGAGCTCTCCCCCATGCAGAGCATCACTTTTCACGGTATGGAGTTGGACTCGATCAATATAACGGCGTGTCTCACCAACGAGCGTGTACAGTCAGTGCTGAACTGCCTAAATATGTTCAGGTAGAAAACAGCAGTCCCTCTGATGAAATTTCAGAGGTTCCTGGGGCAAATGGCATCCGCAGCCACGGTAAGGCCACTCGGTTTGATGCATATGAGACTGCTTCAGCACTGGCTACATGGCTACATGGAGTCCGGAGGTAGACATGGCACCGTGGCACCCTCTGTGTGGCCATCACACCAAGCTGTTGCCAAACATTCAGCTCCTGGTCATGCCTTGCCTTTCTACGAGCCAGAGTACCCTTAGAACAAGTGTCCAGGCATGTTGTTGTTAAAACAGATGCCTCCAGAACAGGTTGGGGCGCTGTGTGCAACAGGCGTGCAGCTTCAGGCTCCTGGACAGGACCTCGACTGCAGTATCATACCAATTGCCTGGAATTGCTGGCAGCACTGTTTGCCCTGTCCGCACGGACAACACTGCGACTGTTGCATACACCAAGCCACCAAGGCCACACACAGCTGGCCCCAGGGCCAACACACGTATACTTTTCCCCCAGTGAGCCTGCTCGCACAGAAACTGTGCAAGGTCAGGGAGGATAAGGAGCAGGTCTTGTTGGTTGTGCCTTACTGGCCCATCCAGACCTGGTTTTCAGACCTGATGCTCCTTGATCTGGTCATCAGGTTCCTGAGAGGTGACAGGAGGCTAAATCCTTCCAGGCCACACCTCACCCCCTCTTGGGACCTTTTGTGGTCCTTTCTGGTCTACAGAGAGATCCATTTGAGCCGCTGGAGTCAGTCGAGCTTAAGATCCTATCTCTAAAGACAAGAGGGTGAGGGACCTGCAGGCATTTTTGGTCAGTGAACCCTGACTTGAGTTCCGACACCAGGCCCAGTATTCGTGTACATGCCTGGTCGGTCAGCCCTTGTACTGGGCTAGATGCCGATATGGTGTGATTCCCTCTTGTTAATCCTATATGTGTACTTTTCACTGTACAGTTTCCCTGTCGGTAAACCTGTGTCTTTCCTTGGGCAGTTCTGCTCTGCCCTGTCTCTGTATCAGGTAGCAGTTCTTCCCTGGCTATCTACAACCTATTGCAGAGATCTTCCATATGCAGCACTGCCACACGGGTCAGTCCATATGTGTATCCACCACACATTACCTCCCTTTTGGCAGGGTATGGCCTCCATAGCATCCCTCTTCATTAGACTAGGCATGCTTCCCCAGTGTTAACAACACTGATCATGGCTGTAAAATATGAAACTTGAGATCTGAAGCACTCTTCCCAGTGAAATATCACGATAATAGGAACAGGAGCTACGACTGTTTCCAGGTAAGCCCTTTCCCTTCCATCCCATTGTTATGTAGGACTATTTTCCTTGGGTTTACGTGGGGCACTGGGTAGGTTACGACTGTGTAGAGGGCTGTTGTCAAAAGGGCATGCGACAGCTTGCCAGTATCTGTATCTCTGACATGTAACACAGTTCAGTGGCTGTGGTGCTTTCCATAGGGACCCCAATACATCAGTATCGACGTAATGTCAAACGTAACTTACTGAATGGTAATGTCACGGTTACTGATGTAACCCTTGTTCCCTGAAGGAGGACAGAGATGTTACATCCCTCCTGCCACAACCCTGAACCACTGCTAAAAATGAGATCCCTGTCTCGACTCCTAGGCATAAACCTGATTGAATGAGTGTGAGCAGGCCATATTTACCTGTGTGTCCTGTTAAGAGTGGCTCGGCATGCAAATCTCACTCGCCAATATTCATTTGCCCATATTTTACTACTGAGAGGTGGTTGGGGCTCCCAAGTGATACCCCAACATCTCAGTTTTCCTCCTTAAGGGAATGAGGGTTACATCAGTATCCAAGATGATAGACTATACACAAACCGGAAACAGCAATGCGTGTTTGTTTGTTTTTTTTCTGGAAAATGCAATTACGGTCTCCATAGTTTTGGTGATGCTTTCGTGTTATTCTGCAGTAGTGTACAAAATCAAACTCTAGCAAATGTTCAATATTACATGCCAAGTTCAAAATATGCACATGAAGTTGTTGTTTACCATAAAAAGATGGAGAAAAGTGGTTTTCCTTTTTGGGCTGCGTGATGGGTTCGTGAGTGTGGGAACATGGTGTTTTCTGGCACCAGTGTGTGAATATTTTTACACTCCCCTGGCCATAGATGGGCTGCTGAGGGCTCTGATATGCTCCAACCTGTTACATTTCCACAAGATGCTTCCCAACAGGTCCGTCTCTCACTCCCTGGGTGCTGTGAAAGGAATTTCAATGTTTTAATTATCGCAGATAAGGAAAAACAAGGAGTGCATCGAAAAACACTGACACAACTTCACTTATCAGAGCAGAGATAGGACCTCCACTTATAACCTCTTAGAGCTGCTCAGCAGCTCTGATTTGGCACACATCCTCTCCTCCACTGTCTGGAATGGTGTCCCGCTGTCCTTGCTTTGCCCGAGTCATGAGCTTTATTGTCAGGCAGGTAACATGCAAAAATTCAAGGCCTTCAATACTGCCAGCTTAGAACAAAAACTACCTGACCTTGAACTGACGCTGTCATGATTGAGTATTCCTGAGAAAGGTCAGATTTTTTTTGTTTGTATTTTTATATTATCTGTTTTAGGATACACTGTATTACTGTACTGTAAAGTAAAGCAAGGCTATGCATTATATCAAGTGGCTTTTATTGTGCTAATATGATAAAAGACACCAGTTAAATGTATTATAGTAACAATAATTATATTATATTATATTATATTATATTATATTATATTATATTATATTATATTATATTATATTATATTATATTATATTATATTATATGAGTCTAACTGTAGGTTGATTACAGTTGCCAAGTAACAAATCAACTTTAGAAATGCTATTTCTATTTTTTTGCTATACTGATGCATGCAGTGTTTACAGTGAGGACATGAGGAAAAATGACTAATTCAATTAGACTAAAAAAGCGCAAAGTGAGGCAGATTTGTGCAGCCCTATTTGGTTACAGTGGCCCCCAAAATCATAAATCAAGCATAACATACGATGCAAAATATTAAAAGTGGGAATATGATCCTGGTTTTCTCTCAGAACTTTTCATGGGCATCTTTGCAATGACATGTAGCCAAGTATGGTTCCCTCGCAGTGCACATTCTCTGTTCATTCACTCCCCCCACCTACATTTCCTTCCGGTACTGAGACTTGAACCTGACTCTGTGCTTGAAGTCTGACACTCTAACCATTAGGCCACATTGTATATGAATTATTATTCACATTTATTACTGACAGTTTTGACAGACTACGCAAAGTGTGCAGTGCTGGAATGCTTCAGGAACAGGATTGGGAATCACTGCTTTGAGTTATCTCAGCAAAGTGGACCATGGCTAGCCATGAAATTTACTGCATCTCACTAAACAGGTCATGAATGGCCAGTCGAGGCAAGCAAAGAAATTTCTCAATGACAGACAGTCGTTCGTTTGTTGCTCAAGGTCAACAGAGCAGACAGCTCTGTCCGGTGTGCTTTTGTTCATCCGCCCAGCTGAGACCCCTCCTCTCCGCTCTGTCCACACCTGCGGAAGAGGAGTCACCTGACAACTGGCTCACTGTGCAGAGAGAGAGTAGACACACTTCTCTTTGAGGGTTTTGTCAGGAGATTTTATGTCCTTGTTTACTTTCTGAGAGGCATTTGTCAAGATAGCAGAAAAAAAGCTTTGCTAGAGGGGTAAAAGGGCTAAAGAGAGAAAGTTTTGGACACCTGCACACAAAATCAGTGTACGGCTCACTGTGAAACCCTGTGTGGCCTTAAAGGGATAGTGACCTAAAAATGAACATTCTGTCATCATTTAGTCACCCTCATGTCTTTCCAAACCCAAAAGGAGAAGTTTACTCAAAGAGAAGTTTAGCAGAATGTTCAAGCTGCCCTCTGCTTATAGCCTATTTAAATTGGATGCAGACCAAGGTTTAAAAAGAGAAAAAAGTCCTCTAAAGCCATACGATACCATTTGTGTGTAACAGACTGAAATGTAATTTGTAATTTATTAAAAATCTTTCTTGACAGCTTTGGTCTTCATTCACTTTCATTGTAGGAAAGATCAGCATTGACTTTCAGCTATAAATAACTCCTTTTGCTTTCCACTCAAGCAAGAAAGTCATGCGGGTTTTTGAAAGACATGAGGGTGAGTAAATGATGACAAGATTTCATGTTGGAGTGAACTGTTCCATGAACTATATTATTTATTTGTTTATTTGAAGTTTAATATTAAGTTTGAGTCAAAAATCACCATGCATTCAGACATGTTGCGTCTTTTCATTTATTTTCTTCTTTGGGATACTGTGATCTCAAATAATAAGACCAGCCCTTTTTCTCCAATCCCTTCTTTCATTTTCACAACTGTCTTCATGCGTAAATGCCAACACTCTGTGTGGTATTAATATATCACTTTTGTGAGTGCAAGACAGTGCACTGTGCTCTCAAGACTAGAGGCCATTAAGAGTGTCTCAGAACCATAAACAGCTGGATTTATTAGGGGAAGCTCCCTGTTCACAGCAAGCCTTGCATGAGTTTCTTTTATTTCATGGAAGGTGTGAAATATCCTGTTTTACAAGCCTAAACCAGTGACACAACACACACACTTTGCAAACACATGAAAAAACAAAATCCAAATACACACACATTGGGTGAATATTCAAGCACCCAGATAAAGAACCTGCTATTCAGGGGCCGTTTACACAACACTGTTTTCTTAAACTTAAAACGAGAACGTTTTTATGAGTTTTGGCCATTCATTTAATTGTCAACAGCGTTTTGGGGGCTTAAAAAATCTAACTTCTGAAAACTGGTTTCAAAGTGCACGTTTCTGAAAATTATATCGTCATTTTCTCTGTGTAAACTACAAAAACGCAAATTTGTGAAAATGGTGACATCATACGTATTACGTGTTCAGTCTATAGGTGTGTTTTTCTTTACAAAGTGGCGTCGCCCAGTACTGGCCTGACATGCATAATACAGCACTTTTAACCGTTTTCGAGAATCCGTGTGAACGGTAATCGTTTAGACAATGTTAGACAACGGTAATCGTTTAGACGTGAGCACCATGACGCATGAATGTGATGCCGATGGCCAATAATGAGTCGGCGTTCGGACGTAAACACGGACGCCTGCACTGAGTTCACTACGTATGACAACGGTTCAAATTGTTGAATAAAGTCGTTATTTTTGTTTTGATTTTGCGCATGAAAAGTATTCTCGTTGCTTCATAACATTACAGTTGAACCACTTTAGCCCTGATCAAACACACCTTTCTGTAATTATCAAGTCCAAATAGGTCTTGAGGCCACTGTCATGTTATGGTGTCAAAATGAGAACTTGTTACAAAAACTTTCTATTTCAAATAAAAACTGGTTTCTAAGTGCAAGTTTTTGAAAATTATATCGTCATTTTCTCTGTGTAAACTACAAAAACGCAAATTTGTGAAAATGGTGACATCATACGTATTACGTGTTCAGTCTATAGGTGTGTTTTTCTTTACAAAGTGGTGTCGCCCACATGCCTGACATGCATAATACAGCGCTTTTAACCGTTTTCGAGAATCCGTGTGAACGGTAATCGTTTAGACAATGTTAGACAATGGTAAGCACCATGACGCATACATGTGATGCCGATGGCCAATAATGAGTCAGGCGTTCGGACGTAAACACGGACGCCTGCACTGAGTTCACTACGTATGACAACGGTACAAATTGTTGAATAAAGTCGTTATTTTTGTTTTGTTTTTGCACATGAAAAGTATTCTCGTCGCTTCATAACATTACAGTTGAACCACTAGCCCTGATCAAACACATCTTTCTGTAATTATCAAGTCCAAATATGTCTTGAGGCCACTGTCATGTTATGGTGTCAAAATAAGAACTTGTTACAAAAACTTTCTATTTCAAATAAAAACTGGTTTCAAAGTGCAAATTTTTGAAAATTATATCGTCATTTTCTCTGTGTAAACTACAAAAACGCAAATTTGTGAAAATTGTGACATCATACGTATTACATGTTAAGTCTATAGGTGTGTTTTTCTTTACAAAGTGGCGTCGCCCACATGCCTGACATGCATAATACAGCGCTTTTAACCGTTTTTGAGAATCCGTGTGAATGGTAATCGTTTAGACAATGTTAGACAATGGTAAGCACCATGACGCATACATGTGATGCCGATGGCCAATAATGAGTCAGGCGTTCGGACGTAAACACGGACGCCTGCACTGAGTTCACTACGTATGACAACGGTACAAATTGTTGAATAAAGTCGTTATTTTTGTTTTGTTTTTGCGCATGAAAAGTATTCTCGTCGCTTCATAACATTACAGTTGAACCACTTTAGCCCTGATCAAACACATCTTTCTGTAATTATCAAGTCCAAATATGTCTTGAGGCCACTGTCATGTTATGGTGTCAAAATAAGAACTTGTTACAAAAACTTTCTATTTCAAATAAAAACTGGTTTCAAAGTGCAAATTTTTGAAAATTATATCGTCATTTTCTCTGTGTAAACTACAAAAACGCAAATTTGTGAAAATTGTGACATCATACGTATTACATGTTAAGTCTATAGGTGTGTTTTTCTTTACAAAGTGGCGTCGCCCACATGCCTGACATGCATAATACAGCGCTTTTAACCGTTTTAGAGAATCCGTGTGAATGGTAATCGTTTAGACAATGTTAGACAATGGTAAGCACCATGACGCATACATGTGATGCCGATGGCCAATAATGAGTCAGGCGTTCGGACGTAAACACGGACGCCTGCACTGAGTTCACTACGTATGACAACGGTACAAATTGTTGAATAAAGTCGTTATTTTTGTTTTGTTTTTGCACATGAAAAGTATTCTCGTCGCTTCATAACATTACAGTTGAACCACTAGCCCTGATCAAACACATCTTTCTGTAATTATCAAGTCCAAATATGTCTTGAGGCCACTGTCATGTTATGGTGTCAAAATGAGAACTTGTTACAAAAACTTTCTATTTCAAATAAAAACTGGTTTCAAAGTGCAAGTTTTTGAAAATTATATCATCATTGTCTCTGTGTAAACTTACAAAAACACAAATTTGTGAAAATGGTGACATCATTTCGTATTACGTGTTCAGTCTATAGGTGTGTTTTTCTTTACAAAGTGGCGTCGCCCACATGCCTGACATGCATAATACAGCGCTTTTATCCGTTTTAGAGAATCCGTGTGAATGGTAATCGTTTAGATGATGTTAGACAACGGTAATCGTTTAGACATGTAATCGTTCTATTTCAAATAAATGCTGTTCTTTTAAACTTTTTATTCATCAGAATAATCCTGAATAAAATGTATCATGGTTTTTATAAATATATTAACCTGTTTTCAACATGTGACACTGAAGATACCGAGTAATGGTGCTGAAAATTCAGCTTTGCTATCACAGGTTTATACATTTTAAAATATATTAAAATAGAAAACAGTTAATTTACTGTTTTACTGTATTTTTGATCAAATAAACGCAGCCTTGGTGAGCATGTGAGACTTTCAAAAACATTAAAACCTCATACCGACCTCAAACTTTTGAACGTTAGTGTCTTAGAAAGACTAATAGATTAACCAATACGTAACAAACAACCTCAAAGAACAGAGGAACTGTCATATCCTTCGGCTTGGCCGTGAGGTTCATCAAACTGAAGAGGAACCAGAAACAGACAGACAGATAGCAGCTTTCAGCACAGGCAGAGGGAAGGGACAGAAAAGGCAGGGCAGGTGTGTTTTCAAACAGCTTTCAGTGTTTCTGCCTGACTCACAGAGCCATAAAGCTTCAGGTAATCTGTCAAAATGAAGACTTGTCATGTGCCCATCTCAGCTAGTATTGTATCGTGCGAAGTGTTACAGTGTGACTTATAAATGAATTTGTCAAGTTTAATCTTAATATTCACTGAAATTATTCACTGTCTTCTGACTGTCAACAGTATAATAGAAAAGTCTTTGACTACTGGTGTGTAAACAAACTGCAGAATTGCAGTTTGGATAAAGTCTCATGCCTACAGGCTAATAGACATGAGACGAGACAGGCTGTCTGTCTGTCAACAGAGATTCTATAAAGCAAGGCAACAGTATCATTGGAGGATTCTAGGACATTGCTGTTTTCTCTTTTTTTTTAGGTGTGGAGCATGTTGTCAAGGGGTTTTACTCTACCTGGGCTGTCAATGCCCTCTTCCACATGCAGGTGCACAAGCTGAGGGGCTCTGACCTATAGATTATGTTTCCAAAACATCAGCTTAGGCACACAACAGAAGGGAGAGAGTGTTGAGATTGTGTTTGAGCTTGTGCGCATGTGTGGCTTGTATAATGTAACAGTCTTATTGCTAAATCTGCTTACTTTTCGACTCTTTTAGAAGAAAACAAACACAACCCTAAGTATTTATTTGATACAGTGGCTAAATTAATGAAAAATAAAGCATCAACAGTGCAGACATTTCCCAACAGCACAGCAGTAATGACTTCATGAATTTCCATTTATACCGTATTATAGTACTGAGACTGCTCCCATGATCAGAATTACAAATTCTGCTATTATCATCCGATCGTGGTTGCATCTCTCTATTAGTGTTACTGGACCTTAGTGTTGCATTTGACACTATCGACCACAATATTTTTTTTTAGAACTTTGAAAATTATGTTGGCATTAGTGGAATTGCATTGGCATGGTTCAAATTGTACTCATCTGACCATCATCAGTTTGTAGCAGAAAACGAAGAGGTATGATATTGATCACAATATGAAGTACCGCAAGGTTCAGCACTAGGACCGTTGTTTTTCAACCTGTACATGCTACCCTTATTGGGAGATATCAAAGTATTAAATTAAGTCACAATTTGAGATAAAAACAATTCTGAGAATTAAAGTCACAATTTATAAAAAAAAAATAAGGTCACATTTGTGTGATATATATATATCACAAAAAGACAATTAACTTTTTTTTTTTTTTTTTTTACTCTGATGTAGAAACAGACTTCATTATCTAATGCAGTGATATTCCTACATTAAGTACTGGCTAACACTTTTTGGGGTTACTTATTATACTATGTATTATACTATGTTGATTAACAGTCCCTAAATATCTATATAATTTGATATCTACAGCTGACATAATTGGAGTTAACACACACACACAAAAAAATATTATTTTGCTAAAAATGTTTGATGTTTACTGATTTCTCTGATTTCTCTGTCAATTTTCACTATACACTAAGTTTGGGGTCAAGTAAGATTTTTTTAATTTTTTTTAATTAATTAAAGAGTTAGTTCACCCAAAAATGAAAATTATGTCATTAATGACTCACCCTCATGTCGTTCCACACCCGTAAGACCTCCATTCATCTTCGGAACACAGTTTAAGATATTTTAGATTTAGTCCGAGAGCTTTCTGTCCCTCCATTGAAAATGTATGTACGGTATACTGTCCATGTCCAGAAAGGAAACATCATCAACGTAGTCCATGTGACATCAGAGGGTCAGTTAGAATTTGTTGAAGCATCAAAAATAGATTTTGGTCCAAAAATAACAAAAACTACGACTTCATTCAGCATTATATTCTCTTCCGGGTCTGTTGTCAATTCGCGTTTACGGTTGCGTCCGAAAACCTAGGTAGCTGTCTTGCTGCCTCTCTGTCTTATAAGAGAATGACTTGTACATCGTACATTTCGTACATTTATACACACACTGAGCAGCAAACGCAACTTTCGGACGCCATCTTTATGTTTCTAGCTCAACTGTCACAGAATGGAAAGCACAGGACTTGTGGGATATCAAAGGCAGCTAAGGATACATCCATGCTTCCTTCAAAAATCGATCTGAGGAAGGTATCTCATGAGACAGGAAGTGAAGCTAACATTGGATTCGGACGTGCCTTGATGCCTTACTACCTTGAAATGTGTCCTCAGAAGGCAGCATTTTCCAGTTTTCGGGTGCAGCCCACGACTCCGCTTCTTCTTCTTCTTCTTTCCTGTTTTACGGTGGTTGGCATCCAGCTTATTGGTGCATTACCGCCCCCTTCTGCTCCGGAGTGTGGTTCACGCCTCTGCAGTGACGCTGCTGATGTAAGACGCTGATGACGTGTTATCCGCTGCGCCCGAGCTTTGTTTACAGTCTGAGGGAGACGCACGCTGTATTCAAGCTATTCTACATTGTTTGTATTTTGGTATTGCTATATTTTTTTAAAATGGTGCGTAAGTGTGCATGTCGCGGATGTCCTAATCGCCAAAAACAACCACGGCGAACGTAAAAGTGCATTACCAGTGCCGACAGATGAAATGATTCAATGGAATCAATTCAATGGAATCAATTCAATGGAATCAATTCAATGGAAAGGATTCCGGAAGAGAATACAATGCTGAATAAAGTTGTAGTTTTGTTATTTTTGGACCAAAATGTATTTTCGATGCTTCAACAAATTCTAACTGACCCTCTGATGTCACATTGGACTACTTTGATGATGTTTTTATTACCTTTCTGGACATGGACAGTATACCGTACATACATTTTCAATGGAGGGACAGAAAGCTCTCGGACTAAATCTAAAATATCTTAAACTGTGTTCCGAAGATGAACGGATGTTTTACGGGTTTGGAAGGACATGTGGGTGAGTCATTAATGACATAATTTTCATTTTTGGGTGAACTAACCCTTTAATACTTTCATTCTGCAAAGATGCATTAATTAAAAATGTCAGCAAAGATATTTACAAATTTACAAAAGATTTCTATTTCAAATAAAATCTGTTCTTTTGAACTGAAAGAATTATGAAAAAGATGTATCACAGGTTTCCACAGAATTATTAAGCAGCACAACTTGTTTTCAACATTGATGATAATAAGAAATGTTTCTTGAGCAGCAGATCAGCACATTAGAATGATTTCTGAAGGGTCACGTGATACTGAAGACTGGGAGTAATGACTGCTAAAAATTCAGCTCTGTCATCAAGAATAAATTACATTTTATTACACATTAAACTCAAAGTTATTTTATACAATAATACAATAATATTTTTGATCAAATAAATGCAGCCTTAGTGAACATAAGAGACTTATTTAAAAAACACTTGAATGGTATTTTATAAATTGTACTGGATCATCAGAGAGCTGAAAAAGGTAAGTGGAAGTTTTCGGGGAGACTGGGAGTGTTTCAGTGAACCATGACATTACAGATTAGGCTGTGTGACAGAAAGACGGCACTGGTTTGTGTTGAGAGTGCGTCTGCCAGAGATAAGTGAGTCAGAGAGGCTATTGCAGGAGGGAGTCCACTCTGTCATGGCTTATTTAGACAAGGCAAGTCCTGGGAACCGCTCACCACTCACGGGAAGCCAGACAATGGGATTCTTCAGCAGAGCAGCTCTGAGAATTCAGATCCAGCATAGGTCTCCCCTCTCAGCTGAGAGCTTCACGTCCGTCTGTAATGTACACAGAAGCAACTGGGCGCCATACTGTCTATCCAAAACACGCTCTCTGTGAGAGAAGGAAGATATGATCAAAAACCTTGCCAAGGGAAAGACTGCCTCTCACCCATCACATTTAACATGAGAGCTGAACATTTTCCAGCAACTACTCTAAAACTGCATATTATCACCCACAGACAATGCCAATGCCAGATTAGTGGTCAACAAATATGGGCTATTCTTAAACTATTAGCCTCATCGTAAATATGTGGTAACCAGTGATGGGGAAAGTTACTTTTAAAAGTAATGCATTGCAATATTGTGCTACTCCCTAAAAAAAAAAACTTTTTATGAAAAGTAATGTTGCATTACTTTTTCTCACCTGGAACTACAATAACCATCATGTTCGCACACTGTGCAGACAACGCCTTTACACTTACCCTATTTCTCTCAACATGGGGACAGGAGAGCTGTCAGTCAATAAATGTGAAAACAAAGTAACTTGTGTTACTTATTTGAAAAAGTAACTTAGATATTTTGTTGTAAATTGAAAAAGTAATGCGTTACTGTACTAGATACTTGAAAAAGGTAATCTGATTACATAACTCAAGTTATTTGTAATGCGTTACCCCCAACACTGATGGTAACAGCCTTGCAAAGTACCAATAGTTATTTATTGTTACTAAATTTAAACCTGAATCACTACATTATTTTAACCTAGTAAGTTTGGAAATCAAATATTTAACAATTTAAATAAATAACTAATACTGTGCACATTTTTACTTTCTCAAAAAACAAAAAACAAAAAAAAACCTCATTCTGTATGATTTATAAGCCTTTTGAAAAATGGGGACATGGGATAATGTCCTCATAAGTCACCCTCTCCTTGTAATACCTATGTCATACCCATGTCATTATACAAATTTGTGTCCTGATATGTCACAAAAACACACGTGCACACAAAATAAATAAACATGAAATTTCCGTTTAAAATGTTTTGTGTACACATTATTCAGTCAATATTTTTTAATTTGTGCTGTAAGAAATATTCAGTTAAAATGAACTGAATTGAAAATGAAACTAATAATCAATATGATTGAAATGTGAACTATTGAGACTGATGCTGCCTGTATTCATCTGTTTCAGTCATGAGATTTTTTTCATATCCTTCATATTTATGATAATCAGTGGGACAAAGTAAATGGCAGTGAATACAAAAATGCATGAACATAAGCACAGGATTTAAACCACACCTAGTATATATATATATATATATATATATATATATACTAGGTGTGGTTTAAATCCTGTGCTTATGTTCATGCATTTTTGTATTCACTGCCATTTACTTTGTCCCACTGATTATCATAAATATGAAGGATATGAAAAAAATCTCATGACTGAAACAGATGAATACAGGCAGCATCAGTCTCAATAGTTCACATTTCAATCATATTGATTATTAGTTTCATTTTCAATTCAGTTCATTTTAACTGAATATTTCTTACAGCACAAATGTAATATATATATATATATATATATATATATATATATATATATATATATATATATATATATATATATATATATATATATATATATACAGTAAAATCCCCAGAGTTAAATCAACTCTGCTCAGAGTACATTTGGTCCCTCTCTAAATAGTGTTAAAATAATACTAAAACAGAGTTAAAGTTAATGAGATAAGCAATTAATAAGGCTGTTCTTGTGTTTCTCTTTTCTTTAGTGATTCTGCTTGTTAACAGCAGTTGTTCATCACTAATGCACAATCATCACTTAATTAATTGCTTAATTATCTCATTAACTTTAAAGGTGCCCTTGATTCAAAAATTGAATTTACCTTGGCATAGTTAAATAACAAGAGTTCAGTACATGGAAAAGACATACAGTGAGTCTCAAACCCCATTGTTTCCTCCTTCTTATAGAAATCTCATTTGTTTAAACGACCTCTGATGAACAGGCGAATCTCAACATAACACCGACTGTTACGTAACAGTCGGGATCATTAATATGTATGACCACAATATTTGCATAATGCCAGCCCATGATGTTCCCAACATTATAAAAGGCATTAGACAAGGGCAGCCAGTTAACGTCTGGAGCTGCACACAGCCGAATCATCAGGCTAGGTAAGCAAGCAAGAACAACAGCGAAAAATGGCAGATGGAGCAATAATAACTGACATAATCCATGATATCATGATATTTTTACTGATATTTGTAAATTGTCTTTCTAAAAGTTTCGTTAGCATGTTGCTAATGTATTGTTAAATGCGGTTAAAGTTACCATCGTTTATTACTGTATTCACGGAGACAAGTGCCGTCGCTATTTTCATTTTTTAAACACTTGCAGTCTGTACAATGCATAAACAACTTCATTCTTTATAAATCTCTCCAACAGTGTAGCAATAGCCGTTAGCAACGGAGGACAAGCCTCAAATTCACTCAGAATAAAACTTTAACATTCAAATAAATACTTTACTCACATAATTCGAAGCATGCATACAGCATGCATGACGAACATCTTGTAAAGATCCATTTGAGGGTTATATTAGCTGTGTGAACTTTGTAAATGCGCTGTAATATAGTCGACAGCTGGTGTGGCAGGGAGCACGCGATTTAAGGGGGCGGCGCCGAGTGTAAATCAGTGCATAGTTAATGATGCCCCAAAATAGGCAGTTAAAAAAATTTATTTAAAAAAATCTATGGGGTATTTTGAGCTGAAACTTCACAGACACATTCAGGAGACACCTTATACTTATATTACATCTTGTGAAAGAACGTTCTTGGGCACCTTTAACTCTGCTTCAGTGTTATTTTAACACTATTTAGAGTGGGACCATATGTACTCTGAGCAGAGTTGATTTATAGCATAGATTTGGTAACTTTCTTTGAATATGACAAAGAGAACAAATTCATCAAACCTTTAATTTTCCAGGAGGAATTGTCACATGACACAGCTGAACAGAAAGTCCAAATAACTAAATGTAATGGTATGCAAATATTCTGATTCTGTTATATTTCAATAGTAAATCATGGGGATGCAAATGGTACTGTGTCCTGAGAATGATCCAAGGTCATCTTTTTTATCTTGCTATATACGCCACACAAAACAGAAAAAGATTTAATTTTTTACCTCATACACAAAGAGAACAAACCCGAACAACCAAAGAGCACTGCAAGCACCACACATTTTTAGCTTTGTATAATGGTCTCCAGATCCAATGACACAATGACAAACTCAGTCATTTTCACAAGGAATGAGGAGTTTCAAGACTCCTGAAAAAGAAAAAGAAGAGAACTCCTACTTGTTCGTCAGCACAGAGAGATGGATTGGACAGGGGAGGTGTCAGCTGTAGGGAATGAAAACAAATGGAGTTGTGTGAGGGTCTGAAAGCAGATCTGTGATGGAAAACTGGGTAAACACAAGAGCTTCCTCAAAGCCTGCAGGCCTGCCAGTTACTGCTGTCAAAACTATAAGTGCGTGTCTCTGATTAATCATACGCCTTTCACCATGACTGCTAAGTGGTGCTATAACTAAAAACAAGATCAAGGCTTTTGTGGTCTGTTAATGCCAACATTTACCCTATACCTACCTGAGCGTCCTAGCAGAAACATCACCCAACAGAAGTCAATCCAAATAAATAATGGAAATCAAATGATATTAATCATACACTACCGATAAAATGTTTGTGATCTGTAAAAAAGACTTTCTTATGCTCATTAAGACTGCATTTTTTTATTTGATTAAAAATACAGTAAAATTATAGTACCGTAAAGTAATATTGTGAAATATATTTACAATTTAAATGAGCTGTTTTCTATTTTAATATATTTAAAATGTAATGTATTCCTCTAATGGCAAAGCTGAATTTTCTGCATCATTACTCCAGTCTTCAGTGTCACATGATCCTTCAGAAATCATTCGTGTTATTATTATTATCAATGTTGAAAACAGTTGTACTGCATAATATTTTTGTGGAAACCATGACACACTTTTTTTCAGGATTCTTTGATTAATAGCGGGTTCAAAACAGCATTTATTTGAAATAGAAATCTTTTGTAACATTATAAATTACTTTACTGTCACTTTGGATCAATTGAATGCGTTCTTGCTGAATAAAAGACAGCAAATTTTGGAATGGTAGTGTATATTTGCTGTTGTTAAATAGACAATATAGTATTAACTTGTATAAAATGGCTCTAGCTTCCAAAGAGAAGTCATTCTTTGCATTATAACACTGATTTTACTGCCAGACTAAATAGTTTAGATTAGGGAAGACTGTGTGTGTTTACAGAGACACAAAGGTGGAGACCTCAGTAAAAGGCCATGAAGATGACCACCACGTCAAAGTTCACAGTCAAGTGGTCTCACAGTCACAGTCAGGTCTCCGGGGTCAACCAATGCACAAACACATCTGTAAAGGAAAAGCACAAGAGCAATTAGTATAAATCACAGCTGGAAATCCTGTTCCTTGAATGTTGGTAAAGGTTGTTGCAAAAGTGGCTGTTGTGGATAATTTAAATGGCACAGAAGGTTCTGGTTAATGTTAAGGAGGCCAAAAAAACAAAAACGAAACCCTGCAGCTGTCAGTTCAAATGATATGACAAGGTATCAACTACAGATAGAAAGTCAGCCTCAGGCAGAGCGAACTTCATATCACACCTGTGTGGCCTCATTTCAGGTGAACAGCTTCCATATTAAACAATCACATACTTCTTGCTAATGGTGAACATTAAAGGATTAGTCCACTTTCAAATAAAATTTTCCTGATAATTTGAAGAACGGTTGAAGGTCAAAATTACAGTTTCAGTGCAGCTTCAAAGAGCTTTAAATGATACCAGATGAGGAATAAGGGTCTCATTCTTCAAAACGCTTACGCTGTATGTCCTACGCCTTCCCTATTCTACTTACGGAACAAACGCAGTGCCAGTTTAGTTTTTTTCCGTAAGTAGAATAGGGAAGGCGTAGGACATACAGCGTAAGCTTTTTGAAGAATACGGAAAGCGGAAGCACGTGCAAGGCGGTCATTTGTGTTTATAAAGCATATACAGTTAGCCTGACGTGGTCATACTCAATTCTAGTCAGAATATGAGTCTGATACTGCTCCATTGGGCTTTGATTATGGGGGCGTATTTCAACCAATCCAGGAAAGACCTCAATTGGATAGACCTACAACCAATCAGAGCTACAGAGTAAGTGACGTATGTTGAGCAACGCATAGTTGTCAACAGAACTCTTCTTGAAAGAGTTCCCATCGACAAATGCCTCGCAAGGACTCGCTCCCCTTAGTTACTGTTGCTTAGTCCGACAAGCCGTGGCGCTGTCACGCCACACAGAGTGGAAAATACATCGCGGAGCAAAGAGGAAACTGACAACACATCGACAGACGAGACAGAGCAGGTTACTTATGATATTAAACAAAGTCCCAGCTTTCAAACTGTGTAGTTATTAAAAAAATTCAAACAATAAAAACCGTTTTGTGGCTCTTTAATGGGTTGTGACCATGACTGTGACAGATTGCTGTAGCTCAGAGGCTCGTGAACCGATCATCTCTTCCTACTAGTCCATTTATAGCATCAAATAAACATGAATGAACATGAGAATGAATGTTGTTTCAAACGCGGAAAGACGTCAATATGCACAATTTTTCAAATTTAACTCCACCGATGTTAATCTTCTAACTCCTGACTGCTTTGTCGGACAACATGGCGGATGCGGCGTTCTGATTGGTTAGATCGCTTGTCAATCAAACTCCCCAAGCGCTCTTTGATGATGTGGGTGGTTACGTAACCGCAGATAGCCTGTCCATCATCGATTAAAGCCCGCCCTGGCAATTTGATTGGCTCGGCCTTCTGGGAGCCGAGCATAATTACTCCACAATGGATCGAGTCCAGACCGAACTTCCCGTCCAAAAAATGTTGTGGGCGGGGTTCGGGCTGGCACCCAGGCTAATATACAGTTGTATTTTTTTCGAAAATGTCACTTCGCTAGATAAGACCCTTATTCCTCATCTGGTATCGTTTAAAGCCCTTTGAAGCTGCACTGAAACTGTAATTTTGACCTTCAACCATCTGGAGGCCATTGAAGTCCACTGTAAAGAGAATAATCCTGGAATGTTTTCATCAAAAACCTTAATTTCTTTTCGACTGAAGAAAGAAAGACATGAACATCTTGGATGACATGGGGGTGAGTAAATTATCAGGAAAATTTTAATTAAAAGTGGACTAATCCTTTAGGGTAAATTAAGTGTTTTTACACCATTAGTGAATTTTTTAAGTATCTGTACTTTATCAGAGCATTTTTACTACATGTAAAAGCGTCTTTTACTTTTCTACTGCACTACATTTCAGAAAAACATAGTTTTTTGTTATTTGGAACTGAAGAAATCAATAGATGCCCCGAGACACAATATATGAACAAATCGTTCTTTTGAGCTATTTCTTTTCAATGACTCAATTGAAACAGTTAGATGATTCATTCAACAAAAATTATTCATTTGTGAATTTGACTTATCCAGTTGCATTTTGTGAATGTAAAAGGTCTGCGAAGTTTTAAAGATCAGAGTGCTCAACAAATAAAAATAATAGGGGGCTTTTGCACTGGGTAGTTATAGGAACTGGCCACTAGGCGATCCCACGATAACTACATTTTCCCCTAGGGCCATTTTTCTTTTTGCATTTGCACAGCCAATAGGATCTCTGAAGTGACATAAGCTGTCACTTATGTCCTGCTGCTCTGGTTGTTGTGCGAGACTTTTATTTTCATGGCACTGAGAATGCCAGAGCCTGAGCACACGGCACTCCCATTTTCCGTCTTCATTAGTTTACGATTATTTCACAGTCCTATCTAATACATTTTTAGATAGAACTGTTAAACACGGAAAGCAAATGGTATACTATAAAGTATTATAACGTGTGGTCTCTAACTGAGCAGAAATACATAATCATATTTTTGCTTGGTCCCTTTTTTCCATTTAGATTTCCTCCTTAGCGTAAAGGTTGAGAAGTGCCTGGACTTTGCATGGCGTCGGACCATCTATCGCTGTTTACCATGTTTGTGGAGTTTGTTCATGAAGCAAGTACATGTAAACTGTGTGCTTACACGGCTGTTTAAAAATGGTGAATGCCGGTGTTTCCTATGGCATGCGTTCGGCAAATCGACATACACTTGTGTCACTGATAATAGTGTTGGGGAAAGTTACTTTTAAAAGTAATCTATTACTCCCTTGAAAAGTAACTGTGTTACTTACTTTTTTATGGAAAGTAATGTATTACGTTACTTTTTTCCCAGCTAGGCTTGATTGATTGTTTTTTAACCCCTTCAGACAACAAAAAAGTTCTGTTGTTGGTAAATGTACAAGTGCAAAGTGATAAGGAAGAGTAAATGGATGCTCACATTTACCCCTTTTCCACCAAGGCAGTTTGAGTGCTGGTTCAGGAAAAGTGGTTCGTAAGTAGCACAAAAATATTGCTGGGCTAGAAGTAAGAACCGCTTGCGTCAGGGGCTGGGGGCGGGGTTACCGTGACCAACAAGAAACTTGTGACCGCCATTTTTGTAGTGATGGGCAGATCGAGGCTTCGTGAAACACTGAAACAGTTGAAGCAAATGTGCCGTAATGATTCGAGGCTTCGAAACAATCTGACACCCGTCTCCACGGTGACCCCTAGTGGTCAGAACAGTGGAAATGCAACAAAACGCAGGCCAAACATGCATTAAAAATACCCTTTAACAAATGTATTGCAAAAGTTTTATTGAAAGTAAAATCAATCAAATGGAATTAACTAATCATCTAATAAGATTAAATATAGAGTGTCTGTATAATATGTGTTCTTTTATCAATTTTAAAGGCTTGTTTCTTTGTTCCAAGGCTCAAGCTAAACAGGCCAATAAGAGATTAATAACTACCATTATTAATTTTAATTATTCTAATGTATAATTAAAACATCTACAAATGTATAAAACTGACCGGAGATCAGGCAAAACCATAGGGTAAAGCCCTAGACCAGTGTTTCTCAACTCCAGTCCTCGGGACCCACTGCTCTGCACATTTTGTATGTATCCCTTATTTAACACACCTGATTTAGATCATCAGCTCATTAGGAGAGTCTGCATGAACTGAATTGAGTGTGTCATATAAGAGAGACATACAAAATGTGCAGAGCAGTGGGTCCCGAGGACTGGAGTTGAGAACCACTGCCCTAGACACTTGTTCAATAGTTCTCAGTGAATCTGCATGATTCATGGGCTCACTTTATCATCGCCCTCTATCGGTGAACCATTGAAATTTCGAACTGTTTCGAAACAGTGATAACGTATAACGAAGCCTCGTTTACTAAAATCACGTGACTTTAGCAGTTTGATGCACGCTCCGAATCAAAAGATTTATGAAGCTTCGGAGCTTCATGAAGCAGTGTTTCGAAATCGGCCATCCGTACATTTTTGAAATAGCAGCTAATCGAGCTAATAGCAGCTCGATCGTAATCTCTGTCTATATACAAATTACGGCGAGCCGTGTTTGGATGCCGATGTAGGTTCGCAAAGCCATGAGCATCAACAATAGCGAAACATCCGCGGTTGTTGATAGAAGGCTTGTTCGAGATGCATCGGAGCAGCGTGGACCGATTCGGCGGGTGCCGCGGATCCGCAGGAGCGTTTGTAGAGCATACGACTCCTCGTGCTTTTGGATCGTTCTCGCGGAGCTTTGATGTCATGCGCCGATCGCTTTGCGAGAAGCCGATGCATCTCAAACGAGCCTGGTGTGTTTGTGTTTGGCGCTGCGGCGCTAGCTTTGCTGTGAAATATGAGACGTATACAGTGACGCAAGACCTGGCTCTGTGCTGCTCTCTAGCCTGTGGAAAGGTAAACTGGTTCTTAGAAGGCTCGTCAGTTGAACCAACTCCGAACTGGCAGTAGCACTAGCTCTGAACTAGCACCTGTTTCGTGCTGGTGGAAAGGGGGTAATTGAGTCTAGAACTAACCCTCATGTTCACACAGCGCAAACAACACCTCTTCACCTCACACCCAATTTCTCTCAACATGGGGACAGGAGAGGTGTCATTCAGTAAATGGGAGAACATTTGAAAAAGTACAATTTTTGTAAATTTAAAAGTAATGCGTTACTTTACTAATTACTTGAAAAAAAGTAATCTGATTACGTAACTTGCGTTACTTGTAATGTGGTACCCCCAACACTGGCTCATATTCTGCTGGGTTAGACCAAGCGGCAACCTCCCCCTGTTTCTCGTGAAGCCAATACGGAAGTGAATTAAACTGCAATTCATCGACTGGCCGCTAGGGACAGGCTGCAGAAGTGAGCAGAATCTCATTGACCATCATGTTAAATTAGCCAAGTTTACAGCAGAAAAAAACATGTTTACAGTCTGGTTCATATTGTGGTTTTGGTCTATACTGCGAATTTGCCCTTCATGACAACTCTGAGGGGGGTGAATTTTTTTATAGCTCATCCGTTTAAATTATATTAAGCCTTAAAATTCTGCATAATTAAGGGCGTGGTCACTTGAGTGACAGGTATGCCGCTGCTGTCTGTGAGCCGTCATGTTACCTCAGCAGCTCATTTCAGCCGCTGAATTTGGCATCTCAGTCGTATTTGTGCTTTTTTCTGTATTATTTTATACAATATATGGCTTGCAGCATACTCGAGACAGATGTCAGTCTGTGTACATGTGCTCGCATGCGGAACACACGTTGTTGGATCGTCGTGGCATTGGCTAAAAGTTTTGTTCCTGAGATTTACTACAATGACAATACCAGGAGGATATACAACTCCGACAGCACTGCTTGGATATAACTAAAACTGCTGCACTATTTAGAAAAATTATACTTTGGATACGTGCTCATTAGTTTGAGAGAACATTTGAGAGATATACATCTGGTACATATTTATATATTTTACCCAAGTGCCACGGATTGGATTCATCTCGCGATCTCTATTTCATTATAAAGGTATGAAATCCCATTTGATTTGTGTTATTTGCACACCCCACACAAATTAATTAGCCTACTGGTGTTGGAGCATCTATAACGTTATCGTAAAAAAATCACCGTAGATTGACAGTAATCCTTTAGTACTTTCTAATGATATTGCTATCTTTATTAATATTTTAGATAGTATCTAAGATAGATAGCTAGGGCGGGCGTGGTTTCAGCAACAAGTCGCATGGGCTCCAACTTTGTCCCGCCTCTTTGCCCATTTTCAGTTATCCGTGAGTGACGTGCAGTCACGTGCAGCTAAGATGGCCGCGGCCTCATTTGCGCGTCAAAACTGCTATTCAGAACTCTATGGGTGACGTCACGGACACTACGTCCATATTTTTTTACAGTCTATGGGTTAGACCCTAATCTAAAGTAGCTAATTTAGACCCCCATGAGTGTTTCTATAACTAAAATCATTCCTAGTTTCTGTGGCACGAACGCGTCAAAAAGTGGGTACTTACGCCAATAGTTATATATGAAACCGCTCCTCTGGTGCGAAAGCCCCTATTGTCTCCTAAAATAAAGAATCGGTGCATAGATAAAGGCGCTCTAAGCAATTTGACGCGTTTTTAGGCCCAATTTTGTTTTTGTCACATACCGCAAACATCTCCTCACTATGCGCTAGCTGCCTGTCCCCTGAACACTGTGAAAAAACGCGGTCTCTGTAGTCGCCACAAGCTCTTAAAACTGCAATAAAAACAAACTGGTGCAGCCTGGACCACTTAACATAATAAACATGCTCCAGCCAATAACCGAAAAGCAGCGTCAATACGCAAGCTACTTACATTTTAAATGCGCGTTCATGACTGTTTCAGGAAGCACGGAGGGGAGGGCCAGGAGGAGTAGGAGGGAGGTTCTAGCTATAGCCTCTGTTTTGTTTGACAACACTTCGAACGTCAACAGGAAGTTACTCCGCTCAGAATCGCTTAGAGCGCCTTTAATGATGCCCCAAAATAGGCAGTTAAAAAAATTAATAAAAAAAAAATCTATGGGGTATTTTGAGCTGAAACTTCACAGACACATTCAGGGGACACCTTAGACTTATATTACATCTTGTAAAAACTGGTTCTAGGGCACCTTTAAAATTGCATAATAAGGGAACTTTTACAACTCCCTGATTCAATTACCCTGTCAGACCCAATCACAAGTGTTACTTTACTATATTCCAAACAAAGCATAATATTATACTTTTTTTAGTGAACTACATTTTAGAAAAACATGCTCTTCTTCATTATTTCAAACTGAAAAAACAAAGAAAAGAAAAAAAACAAGAGCCACTCCAAGTGTATTAATCTTTTCACCCAATTCTTTGCAATGACTCAGTTGAAGCAGATTTGAGAAATTTGACTCACCTGATTGCTCGCTCAAGTTTTACTTTACTACATTCCAAAGCATAATATCTTACTTTTCAGAAAAAAAAAAAACAACAAAAAAAAACATGCTGTTTGTGATGCACCAAATAAATAAATTCCTTATGGGACAAAACTCAGAAACAAAAACAAAACTCAGAGCTAAGAAAGCTAACTCCTAGTTATAATTGTAAGCGAATTATCACTAAAAGTTTAAAAGTTTTCTTAGCTTCACTTTACATTTCATACTTAATAGATACTCTCACCTTTGTGAGCATTGTTTAGCATCTGAACTCAAATGACTGTAATTCATGAATGCTCTTTTATATTCAAACATTATTTTACTTTAGTTCAAACCTAAGGTTGGTCTTTTTTAAAGAAAACCCTCAGCAGATTATTGCAGAAGGGAAAACAGCTTCAGAAAATGAACTTCTAAGAAGGATATACACAGTAAAATCCCCAGATTTAAATCAACTCTGCTCAGAGTACATTTTTGTCCCTCTCTAAATAGTGTTAATGTAACACTGAAACAGAGTTAAAGTTAATTAGATAATTAAGAAATTAATACGGCTGTTCTTGTGTTTATCTTTTCTTTAGTGATTCTGCTTGTTAACAGCAGGTGTTCATCACTAATGCACAATCATCACTTAATTAATTGCTTAATTATCTCATTAACTTTAACTCTGCTTCAGTGTTATTTTAACACTATTTAGAGAGGGACCATATGTACTCTGAGCAGAGTTGATTTAACTTTGGAAATTTTGCTGTGTAGAAGTTAAACAAATGTACTGCGGTAAACATCAAAATATATATTTTACAAAATAATTTGGACTCTAAGTGTTAGAAAATCAAAGCCATATGTCTAACCAAGTTGTGTTCCAAATTAATATCAAGTTAATATCACCAAAACTGAGCCCGCTAAAAGTGTTTAAAGAACCGTTCCCATTGTAAGGCAATGTCCAATTTCAGAACAGTTTTCACAGGGTGAATTTTGAGTGTTTAAGCTTTCAATTGATTCCTAATTTATGACTGCTTAAAGACCTTTGTGATATTTGTGCATGAGTCACTCAAAGCTTGATCTCAACATCACTGAACAATTGTGGGGAAGAACACAACAACATGGAGTTTTACTGCAGGACAATCCAAAAAAAAAAATGCTAAATACAGTTTTGGCTCAAAGAGCCATGGTAACACCATTTGGGCCATTTAGTTGATCGAGATCTTGCTGAGTAAAAAACATAAAAAAATGCTGAGCAACAAATGCAATAAAACTACTTCAAAGTGTGTGTGTTAAATTGATGGAGAAAAACCCAAACAAACAAGTGTCTCATGAGACATCCTCTACCAGGCTGTAAGGGCTCTTTATTAGAGTTCGAAGAAAAAGCAAACACTCCACTGTCTGTCAGCAGTCCAACGACTAAAGCAACACACACTTTCTCACATTTTCCCACTTAGGAAACTACTCCAAGTCCCTCTCTGACTCAGCTGATCAAACATCAGCCCAGGCACATGTTCTAAAACAACAATAACATCACCTAATTCCCTACAAATACCTCATTTACCATCTCTGACTCTTTAAAGAACTGCGTAGGGCCGATCACTGGATGGATCAGGAACCATAAACACCTCCTCATAATCCCTTACAGACTCTGCGGAGGAAGCTCATCAGCACCATTGTGGGCAAGCTCGTGCGGGCCACCCGCGACACGGATGGGAGGAGAGACATAAACGAACGCTAGGGTGGGGTGAAACACACCATCACACACTCTCAGACATTCAAAGAGTGTTCATTAATGCTCCCTGTTTGAACAGATGTCTACCTGACAGAGTATACGTCTGGAGGAGCGAATAAAGACTAAAATCATGTTGCACCTGCAAATGAAACCAGCATCAAAACCACCCAGATTTTGTGTTTTGAATCCCACTTTGTACATCTGTTTACACTGATGCCCAATGTTCTCATTGCTTGCAAGGAGCGTTAAATCCCATATTACTTTAAAAGAGAGAACAATGATGTCTAACTTCACTAGTAATATCAAGCAGGGTATACGGATTAATTCCAAAAGCAAATGATTCTATGTCCTGCTTTTTTTTTTTTTTTTTGAAAACAGGATAATAGTAAGTCAGTTGAAGGACATGAACCCACAGGGTATGAGTGACGTTAGACCTGTGTATCCACTGAGGCATCCAAGGATAGAAAGGTTCACTCCAGACCTAATTTCCATGTCAGGTTTGTATTCAAATTTATTAAATTCTAGAAATGACAGACTAAAGACAACCTTGAAATTCTAAGGTTAATCCCAGAAAATAAACTGTGCAAAACCATCCAGATCAATCACCTACAGCTTACAGTTGAATTGAAACCAAGTACGGAATTGCATTGAGATCATTTCACCCTTTTCCCTTTGCCTGAATCAGGTCTAACTCAAAGTGACGTCCATGTTCGGCTCCATTACAGTCCAGCTCTTCCACCTGGCAAACTGACAGTCAAGTTCACGTTCAGCTGGCTGAGCCTGCGGGTCTCAGGGACTGATGGTTCTTCATCTGTCATCTGCTCTCTCTCATAGCTTTAGAGAAAAGGGAGGATTTTTTTAACCCTATTATCAGCGGCATGCTGTTACCTAATAGTTTCATCATAAGGACATTATTGTGACAGGTTGTTAACCCCCCCCACAAAAAAAAAAAAAAAAAAAGCACCAATAAAAAAATCACAAATGCTATTGCATTATATGTAAAATTTCAAATCAATTGGCATTTATTTTAAACATTTTTAAGGAAACCATTTTCCTTATATATATTTTAGAATTTAAAATAGCTGTTTTCTATTTTAATATATTTTACAACATAATGTATTCCTGTTATGACAAAGCTGAATTTCTGGAATCATTACTCCAGTCTTCAGTGTCACATGATCCTTTAGAAATTATTCTAATATGCTAATGTGGTGCTCAATTATTAATAATGGTTTTTATTATCAATGCTGAAAACCGTTTTTGAGGCATAATATTTTGGTGGAAATCAAATATCATGATATATATTTTTTTCCAGGATTCTTTGATGAAAAATGAACAGCATTTATTTGAAATATAGATCTTTTTTGTCACTCTTGATTGTGTGTGTGTGTTTATATATATATATATATATATATATATATATATATATATATATATATATATATATTCAGACACCTTGAGCATTTCATTCATTATTACAGTTTATTCACTATATTTAAAAAAAAATGGTAATAAAATATGACAAGATCTCAGAGTTAAACTAAATTAAACTTAATTATGTCAGATAACACTTAAGCAAAACATGGTCAGGTCAAATTGTCTGAATAATTTTTGGTCCTAAATGTATTTACTTATCAATTTTACTGGTAGTCCACTGTATGAAGAATTTTGGGGATAATAAGTCACAGTTTACTTTATTTTGCTATCCTCACTTACATAAATGAACTACAGTGTCCTGCACCCACTAGTAAAAAAATATAAAAAATTATATCTATAGTGTCTGAATAATTTTTGGTTTGACTGTATATAGTTGTAAAAAGTTAGTGGTTAATATAGTTTATATGTAATATATAAATTTCACCTGTGCTAACTTGAGAGGTTCTGACTTCATCTACTAAACATTACAATGACATCAAGTGGTTGAATGCAAAACAAAAAACAAAAAATGCTCAGAAAAGTGAAGTTAGTTCTGATAAAGTTTAAGTGTCCAAATACTTTTAAGTGTCCACATTAGAGGCTGTTCACATAAAAAAGGAAACATTTAACCCCCTTGTCCAGACATTAGCATGCAGGTAAAGTGAGAGCTCCTTCATGTACACCCCTGGCAATTGTTCGGAAACTTGAAGTCAAAGGTCACATGTGCACCTGCATCTTAGACCAAACACTGAACTTGCCACCAACAGAGATCTTTCAACTCTTACGGCTTAGAGGCGCTGCTCCTTCATTCCCGAGGACACCGGCAGAGGAATTCCACAATCCACACAGAGGAAATTTGGCAAAGTCATGTATCTAAATATACTAGATAGCTTTTTAGAAGGTAATGACTAACGTATGAGCATCCAAGGTAGAAATCAACAAGTTAACACATGCAACAAGTCTCTCAATATGTGAGAGGGGAAAAATAAAGTACCCATGTACATGTACAGTAATGTACTTACAATGGAAATCAATGGTACAAACCGTTCCAGAAGATTTAAATAGTATTCATGTATTAAGCAGTTGTCAGTTTTTCAATAAAAATTAGATATTTGAGAAATCGGATTTAAGTACTGGAACTACTGTTCTAGGTGGATGTGTTACCATTTTAATCACTGTGGATGGATGTTTCTTAATATTAACCATAGTTTTATGGTGATATATATTATACACACACACACACACACTATATTGCCAAAAGTTTTGGGACGCCTGCCTTTATGTGCACATTAACTTTAATGACATCCCATTCTTAATCCATACGGTTTAATATGGAGTTGGTCCACCCTTTGCAGCTATAACAGCTTCAGCTATTCTGGGAAGGCTTTTCACAAGGTTTAGGAGTGTGTTTATGGGAATTTTTGACCATTCTTCTAGATGCGCATTTGTGAGGTCAGGCAGTGATGTTGGTGAGAAGGCCTGGCTCACAGTCTCTGCTCTAATTCATCCCAAAGGTGTTCTATCGGGTTGACGTCAGGACTCAGTGTAGACCAATCAGGTTCCTCCGCACCAAACTCGCTCATCCAGGTCTTTATGGACCTTGCTTTGTGCACTGGTGCGCAGTCATGTTGGAACAGGAAGGGGCCATCCCCAAACTGTTCTCACAAAGTTGGGAGCATAAAATTGTCCAAAATGTCTTGGTTCCTTTCACTGGAACTAAGGGGCCAAGCCCAACCCCTGAAAAACAACTCCACACCATAATTCCCCCTCCACCAAACTTTACACTTGGCACAATGCAGAAAGGCAAGTACCGTTCTCCTGGCAACCGCCAAACCCAGACTCGACCATCGGATTGCCAGACAGAAAAGCGTGATTCGTCACTCCAGAGAACACGTCTCCACTGCTCGAGTGTCCGGTGGCGGTGTGCTTTACACCACTGCATCCAACGTTTTGCATTGCACTTGGTGATGTAAGGCTTGGATGCAGCTGCTCGGCCATGGAAATCCATTCCATGAAGCTCTCTACGCACTGCTCTTGAGCTAATCTGAAGGCCACATGAAAGTTGGAGATCTGTAGCTATTGACTCTGCAGAAAGTTGGTGACTTCTGCGCACTGTGTGCCTCAGCATGCGTTGACCCCGCTCTGTGATTTTACGTGGCCTACCACTTCCTGGCTGAGTTACTGTTGTTCCCAATTGCTTACACTTCATTATGATACCACTAACAGTTGACCGTGGAATATTTAGTAGTGAGGAAATTTCACGAATGGACTTATTGCACAGGTAGCAACCTATCACGGCACCACGCTTGAATTCACTGAGCTCCTGAGAGCGACCTATTCATTCATAAATGTTTGTAGAAGCAGTCTACATGCCTAGGTGCTTGATTTTATACACCTTTTTGGCCATGGAAGTGATTGGAACACCTGAATTCAATGATTTGGAGGGGGGTATATATATATATATATATATATATATATATATATATATATATATATATATATATATATATATATATATATATATATCTCTGAAGGATCTTGTGACACTGAAGACTGGAGCAATGATGCTGAAAATTCAATAATTTTTTCAGAATATTATTTATACTGAATTTTTCATCCAATAAATGGAGTCTCATTGAGCATAAGAGACTTTAAAAAACAAAAACCAACCCCAAACTTTTTAAATTATATAGTGTGTGAACTCTTTCTTTTAACAAAACCAGTAAAGGAAACATGTTAACCCACATCATTTCCAAATTTAAATTACAGTTTACAAATAAATAATTGAAATCACAGAGACATCAGCTTATGCAAGCCAGGGAAATTCCTGCACTGCTAATTTATTGAAAGCTGAGGAACAAAAAGGAACAGGGCAGTCAGATTTCAGTCAATAAAACTCTATACGTGTTCAACTGCCAGGTGTGTTTCAGCTGAAACTCTCAAACACAAGAGCTCAAATTTAGTTAAGAGCAAACCAAAATACATTCCAATGTCCATCAAGAAATAACTCAAACCAATTCATATTCATTTAATTACTCAGAATGACCTCAACAGATAATGAATCTGAATGACACTCACTGAATGATAAATGACACTCAGGTCATGTGATCTGCATGTGTAAGGCATTGTTGAATGGATAATACTAATGCTGGCCAGAAAGGACTGGGTGTTTTCTAAAGCTGTTATACACAATCTATGTGGCATCCCCTAGAGACCTCAAAACTATTTCTAGAAGTTGTGGAGGGGCATTGATCTCCACCTGAATTTTTGGATCAACTGCAGGAACATTTCCCACAAGTGCTGACGAAATGCCGCCGCCAAATTCTACAAAAATACCTCTAACATATATATCTTTCATTATCTCTGAGTGCTATTCAGCCAGAGAAGGCAATAAATTACTGTACAGGTCTATATTCTGCCATAAACTGATTTAAATGACATTTAAAATCCCAATTTGAACGTACAGATATGTCTTCAATTGTGCGTATTGATTTTGGCTGGGTATATAAAAAGTTGTTTCAGGTTTGCTCTTCTTGGGTAATGTTTAGATGAAAAAAGGAATTGGAGAAGTCTAGAGGCTCTAACGCCCACCCACACATTTAAAGGGCCGCCCCCCTCATCAGCATATAAAGTCTGGAGAGGCCGCTGATGCCCTCTTGTGGGACTCACAAAGATGTTTTTTTTGGGCTGAGTGCACAAAAACTTGAGCCTTCACAGTGAAAACTTAGGTCATGATTATTAGCTAAATTATACAGGAAAGTATTAAATGCTGACTGAAAGGAAGTAAACAGACATGAGTGTTTGGACTCTATATGTGCGTATCATTTATTAAGTCAGTCCATTTGCAGCTTCAGTGCTTAATCTGGTTGGTTATGCGAGAGAAAGCCAAGGTCTTGCCATCAACGAGCAGCTACTTCTCTCCGTCTCTCTGGATCCTGCGCTTCTCGTGCTGGTGTTTGGTGATAATGTACTTGAAGAACTCGTAGACAGACCAGCTGATGGCAGTAGAGGGCATCTGGTATATGACCCTAGCCTGAACGCCTTTGAAGTAAGCAGGCAGGCCGCCAAGCCTATAGACAGTCCGGAAGGCATGGCCGAGGCCTGAGATGTGTCTTCCGCTCTGGCTGAGAGAATCGAGAGCCAGAGACTCCTGCGTGTTCAGCAGCGTCTTGCAAACGTCCAGTGGTGTTGTGGCGGCGGCGGCGATGGCACCCGCCAGCGCGCCCGACACCATGTGGGAGGAGGGGTTGTATTGTCTTTGGGGGTTCAACAGCTCTTGCAGGTATTCGTAGGTCATGAAGTGCAATGCCTGGAACGGCACATTCATGGTGAGCTGCGTAGTGTAGCTGCGATAAAAGGCCAACACCCCCTCCCGCTGCCACACGCAGCGCATACAGTCCAGAACGCCACGGTATGGCGAGTTATACATCTGCATCCTCTGCTTCACCACTGAACAAGGGAGGTCATCGCAGTCAGTCAGACAGGAAACAAAAGAGGACAGGAAGGGAAACATTAATCAAGTGCAAGAAGTCATGACTGAAATACAGTAGGCCCATCAAAGCAGAAATGTCTGTTTCATCCGGACGTGAGCGGATCAAACAAGCCTCCTGTCTGACCTACAGTCAAGCGGTCTGCAGGGAACAGACGAGGCGAAGGAGAGCAGGTGTCTACGCAAGGTCTCAGTCTGGCACCTGCGCTGATTAACCTTGAGCCTCAAGAGCGCAGACACAGACACTGCTGTCTGACTGAGACACTCGGGCCACTGGGGGATTTCGGCTAATGCTACTGTTTCAACAACGCACAGCTGTTAATTAGAGCAAGGCCAATATGCTCCCACAAGGCTGTCTTTTGGAAATGTTTTTTTTTTTTTTTTTTTTTTTTTTTTAAGAGAGTGAAATCAGATCTTTTCTGCCACCTTCTGGCTGGGAGTGCACTACCAGTGAACTACCGGACCAAGGGAGTCAAGGATTGCTGTTCAATTTGTGCATTATTTGGGCCATCAATTGATCATCAAAATAGTTAGCTGCAGTCCTACTAATTATAGCACAGGCCAGTTAGCTACATCATAGGGCTGGACGATTATGGCCTAAAATCAAAACCTTGATTAATTGAACATTTTACCACGATTACGATTAATGAATGATTATTTTGTTTCCGTTTTGTTTTTTTTGCCCTCATAGTTCACTTAAAATGTTTGTACTGTAAATATGCTTGACTATTAAAGGTGGGATATTTTTTCCTATTGAAAAAGTGATCTGACATAACAGCTCACTTTCAGCAGTTATTTTATCTATGGTTCGTAATATTTCTTACAGATTTCTGCTCGTTGTAAATCATTTAAAGATAAATTAGCACAGTACCATTATGTAATGAGAGCGACGCATGTGTGAATTAGTCAAACCATCTCTGTATTAATTGTGAAGCTGTGGGTTGTAAATAGTTACTTCAAAAGTAGTAGTTTCTAAGCTATTTTGATAAATAAATTGATGAATTGATAAATCACAGCACAGGACTTTTTTTTTTTTCCCTACCATGGTATGTGCCCCAAAATATGGAAGCTTGTGTCCGCCACTAAATAAAAAAATAAAGTTAATTTCGACTTTTTATCTCAATTTTTTTTCCCTCGCAATTGTCAGAATTGAGTGTTATAAAGTCAGAATTGCATGTTATAAACCTGCAAAAGTTCGCAATTCTGACATTTTTTCTTGCAACTGCAAATTATTTCACACAATTCTGACTTTATATCTCACTTTTTTTCTCAAAATCGTGAGTTATAAATTCAGAATTGCATGATATAAACTCGCAATTGCAAGTTATGAAGTCAGTCTTTTTTTACACCTTACAAATGGACAATATAACACGCAATTGCGAGTTTATATCTCACAGTTCTGACTTTATAACTCAATTCTGAGAAATCAGAATTGTGAGATAAAAAGTCGCATTTACCTTTTTTATTTTTTATTTCGTGGAAACAAGGAAAGGAAACAAGCTTCCATACCAAAAAATGTTATTGCCATGATATTAAATAAATCCAACATATCCAAATAAAAATAAAAAAAAAGAGTGTCCATAAGTAAAAAAATAAAGTGTCCATGTAAACTAAATACAGATGCAAAGTAGAATAAAGATACTACCATTCAAAAGTTTGGGGTCAGTAAAACTTTTAAATGTTTTTGAAATTATCTTAAAAGTATGCCCATCAAGGCTGCATTTGCATTGACTATTAAAGGTTGTTTACAATGTTTACAAGGATCCTCGCCAAGAAGGGCATTTTGATATAATTTTGCGTGAACTGGATGCTTTGGATGTGTGCGCACACAAAACTTCTCAAACAGTGAGTAGAATCGAGTTCTCTTTCGCATCTTCTTGCACTTGAATATTTAAATTCGCAAGGCTTAAAAATGTGCAAAAGATAAACTTTGTAACATTATAAATGTCTTTAGTGTCACCTTTGATCAATTTAATGCATCTCTGCTGAATAAAAGTACATCAAAAAAAAAAAAAAAAAAAATCACTTACTGACCTTAAACTTTTGAATGGTAGTGTATATTAAAATCTTTTTATAGGAATTCAAGATTAAAACAAATATACCTTCAGCTGGATTCATGGCAGCATCATGAAGCAATGTGGCAACACATCCAGCGGCCCCTGTAACACAGACCCTCAGACATTAGCACCAAAATTAGGGCATGAAAACAGTGGACAGTCACCAGAATCAAAATACAACAATCAGATATACAGATGGATCAGATCACAGTTAAACAAAAACGGTTTAAAAACCTGAACAGCCACCAAATACCCCCTATGATTTAACAGAGAGATTAGGGATTAACTGGATAAACTCTGGGGAATGTGGAGTCAGGAGAGAAAGAGTCTTTTGTTCAGGATACTGGCATTTACTTCACTCATTGTGTCTGTTTTTTTACAGTAAAAAGCAAAAACTGCTGCTGCTGCTTTCTGCAAATACATCAAAATACAGAGATGCTAACAGGACATGAGGCATTTGCCTGCAAACCATGATCCAAAAAACAAAAAAGTATCTTGATGTCAAATATTATTTTCATCCTTTATCTGTGTATTCTACTGGTAAACGGTAATATGCCAGCAGTTACTTACCACCCTTTCACCCTGACCTGGAGGAAAGAGAAAGAAAAGAGACACTACACAGCAACACCAACAATGACTTTTACCATGAACTCTGAAGTGTTGAGTCTAAGGCCGAGATTTACTAACAGCTTGCGCCAGCACAAACCCTCTTTTGCTGTTAAAAAAACTACTGTCAGGATTTACTAAACACATGCTGTGAGAAATTAGCAATGAAAAGGCGTGGGCACAGTTACACTTGCGCTTGACCTTAATGCATATGCATTTGTAGGAGTTTCCATATTAGACAGTTAAATTTATGGGCAGAGTGCATTTAAAAGAATCATGCAACAAGATTTGCTAAGATTTACGGAAGTCAATTTACTGGTATTTTTGCCATTATTCACTGCCCCAAAAAAAAGCCCAAAAATTTAAACGGTCATCATTTACTCACCCTCTTATCTTTTCAAACCCATAAGACTTTCGTTCATCTTAAAATAGAAATGAAGATATTTTAAATGAAATCTGAGAGATTTCTCTCCCTCCATTGACAGTCTGTGCAACTACCACATAGAGAGATCAAAACTAATCCATATGAAGTGTGGGGTTTAGTCCAAATTTTCTGAAGAGACACGATCGCTTTATATAATGAACAGATTTAATTTAGGCTTTTATTCACATATAAACATTCATCAACTCACACAACAATTATGGTAAACGGAAGCTCAAGCATGCTTGCTTGACGTGCGAGAACCAGTGAGGTTCATTCTTGTGTGTTACGCAGCACGTTTGAGCTTCCACAAGAACCAATGAGGTTTGTTCTCGCATGTCAAATAGGTTCGTTTGAGCTTCTGTTTATGTTCACTGATCATTGTTTATATGTGAATAAAAACCTAAATTCAATCTGTTCATCATATAAAGTGATCGAATCTCTTCAGAAAATGTGCACTAAACCGCTCGATTCACAAAGATTAGTTTTACGATCTATTTATGAACTTTTAGAAGCGACAAAGCGTTAAGACGCGTTTCCACCACAGGAACTTTCCCCAGGGTCTAGGGACTTTGGGGTGGTACTCGGTATGTTTCGACGGCAGAAACCAGGGTCTAAATGAAGTTCCGGGTAAAAAATTTCCCCCTCAGAAAGTCCCTGCTCTCGAGGTAGTACTTTTTCAAATTTCATGAACTTTCGGGGGTGGGACTTGGGCGCTGAACATGCTGATTGGTTGAGTTCACACAGCATTTTGTTTGGTTAACTTCACGCAGCATTTTATTTCAACCACCATTTTTAAATGTCTGTTGTGGTGCGCGCAGTGCAGAGTTGTTTGCTATTCGAATCAACAATGGAATTTAAAAAATATGACCAATGGACCAATGGAGAGGTTCAGGCTTTATTAAGCTTATATGTGGAGGACAAAATCCAGCAGGAACTAGAAAGTTGCACACAGTCCTACTTCACCGGACTAATCTTCACAGTACTTTAGACTGCAATGGAAACTCAGATAGCAACAGGTCTGTGGGAAAAAAGTTCCTGGGACAAATTTTTCCAGGTAATTTCGGTGGAAGGCGGCTTTAGTTGCGTGGACTGTAAGTGACGGGATGGAAATCTCTTTGATGTCATTTAAAATTTCTTAATTTGTATTTCGAAGATGAACGAAACACGAGAATGAGTAATTGATGACATTTTTTTTTTTCATTTTTGAAAACTAACCCTTTAATTGCACCCGCATGTTAATTTGCCGTTTAGTAAATCTGGCCCCAAGGATGCTTTCACACTTGGTTCGATTGCCTGGTCCAAACCAGAGGTTGATTACTCCCCCCTCCCCCGATGGATTGTGTTCGCATTACATTATTTGGGTCCAAACCATGGTGCATTTGCATCATCAAAGGAGCAGCTGTTTACCCCTGTTGCTTAGTAACGACAATGCAGATGGCGGCAAAATGCAAAGCACTGCTCACCACGTTTATATTTTAGTTTTTGAACCTTTGGGCTTGTTTTTAAAGCATCAGCACATAACCACACTTGTGTCTATCTGCCGCGAATGTAGTGCAAATATTCTAAAGAATGCGTGAGTCCAGCAGAAATGAGATATTCATTCTCTGCTTGCAGTGCGTCAGTCAGGCTTGTCAGGAAAGTAAGTGAGATCACACCCAAACACACATAAAATTCGTTTTATCGAATCATACATCATCAATAGCGGTTAATTTCCAAGATTTAGTACAATTGCGCATTCATATCGGCAGCAAACCGTACCAGAGTTCACATGAACCGTACCCTAGACCACCCTTTTATTGCGGAGTCAGGTACGGTTCGAGGCTGTGCACCCGAGTTCAGAAAACAGCATTCACATCATCCAAATGACCCGAACTCTGATGTCACTTGAACCCAAGTGCTAGTGTGAAAGCACCCTAAGTCTAAATACCAATTACAACACAATTTGACAAATGCAATAATAAAATATAAATCCATCACTTATCAACAACCCAGTATTCCATAACTCTGTATATAAAAGCTTAAATTAGATCATATGGACATTCAGGTAGGTCTGTTTAGACTGTCTAGTACCATTACATTAGGTCTAGCTTTTAAGGTAATTCCAATAAAGCTAATTAGTTACTTGGCTTATATGGTAAACATTGAGCATTAGAAATGCTGTTCAGATCAGTTTTTCCTAAAGTTTTGCATTACATTGCATTGGCACAGATTTGTCAGACTAATGATTCTACATGATGGTAAATCAAAATTATAAAAATCAAAAATAACAATTTAAGCAATTAAAAATATTATCCATAGCATGTTCAAAGATTAACTACCCATGTGATCTCCTCTTATATTTATATCTGCTGTCGTGATACCGGAGAGCGCCATTTTTGGATTTGACATCACTAGAAAGATATTTTAAAGAGATCAACTGAGAAGACACAGGCAGATGTTTGAGAAACACCTGATTCATACAAAAACAGCCAAATAACTTGCTCCAGAATGTTGTCCATTGCTGAACTTCAGTTACTCTTGACACTACCAACGTGTCTAATATGTTAATAGTTAATTTGAAAAGGCAAAAAAGAACTTTTTTAGATCTCAACTTAAAAAGACATTTACTGATTGACCTATGTAGAAATTCATGCTAACTAACAATCTACTCCGCACTGAATTGTGGGTGTGCTGTGAGAGGAAATCAGCAGTGCTGATGGGCAGGAAAACTGGTACCGTTCGCCAAATGACTGTTTGCTCCTGGATGGATGATATCACTGAGGACCTTTTTCAACCTTTCGTAACAGGCGAAGTAAAGTGCGTGGGCAGGCCCCGCCCCTACAGCTGTAACATTCAGGCCCCTGATTGGCCTCCAGATTCCCTCTGTCCTCACAATTTGCCGCAAAGCGTCCATCACATTACGGTAGCGGGCAGCTGGCTCTGGCTGAAGGCTCTGCATGCGTGTCTGCAACAAAGAACAATTGTTTAAACTTACAAGCTCCCAGTATGTAGATTAAAGTATTAGTATAAATACAGGTATTAAAAACAGATTTTTAATTCAGGCCTGCTGATATTTTCATTGGTCCATGCAAAGAAAAGCCAAATTATATTTTTAGCAAATTATTTTTATATTTTTTATTGAAAATGATCTTTTGATTTTTAAATAAAACAAAAAACAAATAACTTACAACAAATGATCTATATATTTAATCTGCAAAATTAGTTGGAATACATCTATAAATTTACAATCCAATGTAGGATGGAAAACTAGTGAATTTCTCATTCGTTTCAACCCATTTTGATGCTTCCAAGACTATCACAAGTCATTCTCACAATTACAGCAAAACTTATGTTAGCCAGCTACAAAATACTACCTTGCTGACATTTAAATCAGCAGGATTTGCAACAATATTTATGTTTTTTTATTCTAAATTTTTCAGTATTTTTTCATAAATACTTTTACTTTTATTGGGGGGAGGGGGAATATCCCCCCTCGGTTGATATCGAGAATAGTCATGACCTTTCTCCCTTCTATCGATGGGCCCTGGGGGTGTGTCCCCAAATTTATTGATTTATTTTTAATTTATTATCTTAGGCCCGCAAAAAAAGTGATTTCAATGCAACGCGCACACACACACACAAAAAATGCGTTAAATTAAGTAAGTGTGAGTATTTATGATGTTTACAATTAAAGTAAATCAACTTAAATATGTAGACCATAAAAATAAAGCAAACATGACTGAATAAAGCCTTGCAAACAATGCATCACATTGCCAAGTCATTGGATCTGTAGACCAGAACTGAAGTTTGTAGCAATAAGGTCACACAGGGACTTAATCTAAACACCTAATCCTCTTTTCCTACAACGCTACTGTGTCACCTGATGTACATGAGAAACGTGGATACAATTCAGTGCCTGGCTTGGCGGCCTAAACAGAAACATGGCTTTCAACAGGGGGGAAAAAATGTATGAAGCCTGAGCCAGTAATGTACTTGGTAGTACAACATGTTAAATAGGTTTAATTTGTGGCCTTGAACCAACTGAACCTTGAAACAACTTTAAACTACCAAAAAAGCCATTTTTGAACTGACATGGTCAGACTTAGAGTAGCTGAAAAAGTTCAGAACAGCAGCTGCAATAGGGTGAAATTTGAGATGGCAGCTGTGGTTGCATGAGTAATATTATTCCTGTAAGGAAACAGTACTTCCATAAAAGGCCAGGGAAATAATTATTTCCCAATAAATGTGTGTAAATCATGTCTAATCATGAGGAACTGCAACTTTCAACAGGAAGTTCCAAGATTTCTCTTAAAATGCTCAGGATTTCACAATAGACCAAGGTACAGAGGCTTGATCTGTAACAGTGCAAATCAGACAAGAGATCTTGAAATTATTAAGAAACAGCATTAAGAGATTAAAGTATCCATCTTCAACAAAGAGTTTCCTTCCATAACTTTTTTTAGTAATTTGAGATTACTGGATAATTTTTTGAAAGAAAAATGTAAAAATGTTTTATATTTTTGTAGCTGAGCAGCATAAACAAAAAAAAATATTTTTTCACAACATTCAATAAACAAACCAACTTTCAAAAAAGGTGAATAAATAATATTTGTTTAGGAAAGTAGAATTTTACTGATTTGTAGTAATTTACCAATTACATCTACACTTTCCAATTATATATTATATATAGATATATTGTGCTGAAATTATTATTATTATTATTATTATTATTATTTATTCATTTATTTTTACAAATAAAGTCATGTCAATGATGGACTGAACAGGTGCTGTTCACGTTCTAAACTTTGTCCTGATTCTCTTCTCTAAACAGGGGCAATGTGCAGTGTGTGTTCAGTGATTTGAATTTAACCTTTGACTGAAGTGTACACAGAATCCCTCTACGTTTACCTTCTCTAATGACTCATACTGGTGTGAATAAACCTCAGCATGGAATTTACATGTTTTTGCAAAGAGACATGACCAAAAAAAAAAAAAAAAAAAAATCTAACAGGAAAATACTTTAACCAATTTTACTACTGATATATTTCGAAATTAAACAAGATATTCAACAGAAAATGTGTTGCAAACTTGATTTAAAAAACTGATACATTAAAAACTGACTGCACCATAATAAGTCATCGCTGACAGGTAGATGAAAAGGTGGAGAGAATTTTACATTTTTGTAAAATGTGTGGCAGTTGGAGCATTGTGGCATTCTGCATGGAAGTGTATGGAAATTTAACGGAAAAAAAAACCTAAATGTAGACTAGGGCAAAGTTAAAATATACAAAACAGATCTGTGCTTTCTAGATTCACAATGTGGACTGGCTAATTTAGTGGAGAACAGCTGTAACAGACGTGATAAAGTGTCTTTGTCTCTAAAGAACCCTTCACTTCATCCTGACAAAAGCAGCTGAACACTCAAACAGTACTTCATCAGTTTGCCAAAGGAATCCTGATCAGTGCATTCACAGACTCACTTAGGCTACATTCAGACTGCAGGTAAATGTGGCCCAAATACGATTTATTTATTTATTTACTGCTCATATGTGACTCAGATCTGTTTTTCTCATGTCATTGTGAACAGCACAACCCACATGCAACCTGATCTAATCAATTCTGATTTGGGCCACTTCCATATGGCTGTTCACACTGTCAGTCCAAATTTGATTATTCGTGTATCATACTGGAATCTGATCTAAATTATTGACTGTCCACACTGTGTATTGCAACTGTTCAGATCTGATTTGCGTATCCCAGGGCACCCTTTTCGTTGTCTAGAATATCTGCATTGGTTTCTATGGCAATGACGTTGCGTTAGTAGGTATACACCAAAAACAACAAAGAGCAGCAACATGGAGGGGTTTGTAATACAGATGTTATCTTGTTTACAACATGACAATGTGTAGCCACCACGCTGGACTACTACGTCTTCTGAGGCAGCGGCAGAAAGGTAGCAGTCTTGTATGTGCGGCTTTATTCTGTGCTGTCATCTCTGCCCATGTAAAAATTCAACATGTCTCCATTATATTGTCATTTTCTGTTTGACCGTCACTTTGCAACAACACAACCTTGTTTCTGCAGCAACAGCATGTTTCCTATAACTATGTCTGACACGTTTACAACTTTATGTGGCGTAATAAATTTACATAAACCATGCAAAATCCGATTAGAGTGGTCAGACTGAAACGGATTTCCAGAAATGCAATGTGAATGGGATTTCAAACCACATATGAATGTAGCTCAAAACGGATTAATAAATATCCCATTTCATGTGATTTTATTGCCGTTCACACTTGCTAAACATGACCGGATTCCAATCGGATATACAGAAAAATTGGATTTGGACTGACAGTCTGAATGAGACTTTAGTGGTCCTAAATTCGATAGAGGTCAGATATTTTGCAATGCGACCTCAGTCTGAACTAGTGATCGACCGATATTGATTTTTTATAACCGATACCGATTATTTGCATGTTTATGTACCCGATAACCGATATGCAGAACCGATATTTATTTACTGTTATACTTCTGTTTTTGACAATTATTACAACACAAATGAGCTGAACAAACCATTTTATTTATAACAATCACTCCCTCCTTGCATACAAAAAAAAAAAAAAAAAAAAACTTTACTGAATAATATTAGCTGGAATATATAACATTGTCAGGAAAGTAACAAACAAAACAGCATACATCATTGCATTTTCCAACTAGTGTTATTAATTATTATGTTTTGTCGGTCTAGATCATGAAATGCTTTCTGACAAAGTGCTGTAACTTATCTATGCATTTACACAAAACTATAAATTGGGCTACTCAACCGCGATCGCGTGTGGAGATACTAAATTTCCACAGAGCTGCATTTATTTAGATTTGTATTAACTAAATAATGGTTATGTAGTAAATCAAATGATTATATAATCTAATAAAGTTAAACAGCACTTGTCAGTTGGCATTTTATGATCTAAATTTATTCTAACGTTAAATCATGAAATGCCAGCTGACAAAGTGCTGTTTGACTATAACTTAATCAACCGCGATCGCGCATGGAGATAATAAATAATTAATTTCCACAAGAGGGTAGGCTATATTTATATGTGTATTAGCGAAATAATTGTTATGTAGTAAATGATAATATAATCTAGGGTGTTTAAACAAGATAATCTTGTCAAAAGTTTCATTCAGTGGCCGTGCTTAAGCCTCCTGATCATCCGTCAGTTGCTAAGCAATATGAACGAACTTTTTCTTCTAGACTAATGGTGAGCAAATACAACAGATAGAGAATTAAATTCAGCGCTTTTATTTTCAACATGCACTCATTCACGTCTGTTTTATTTAATTCATGTAAAGTTACGTCTTTATTGGGGCAGGACATGACGAATTACACTACGTGACTCAATGAGTTCGTCTCAATTGTTTAGAAACAAGCTGCATAAATTAACTATATCAGGAATTTATGTCTCAGATCTCATTTGTGCATGTCTGTTATGTTAAATAAAGTTGATTAATTAAAGCAAACCAAGTAGAACATATACTTTACCTGTGCACTGAGTTGTTGACTGATCTCCTCAGACGGAGGAAGTCTCAAAACGGCCACAAGATGGCGCCGTAAATCGGCGAATCCGATATTACAAAACCGATACCCGATTATGGAAAAATGCTTAAATATCGGGAAAAATATCGGTAAACCGATACATCGGTCGATCACTAGTCTGAACAGAATTCATGCGACTTTTATGTCACTCTAGATCAACATTCAGCACAATTCTGCGCTCATGGGAGTCAGATTTTACATACCTGAAGTTATCAGGACAGTTGCAAAAGGTAGTCAGTGGAAGAACAGTGATATATCAGAACTCATAAGTATTACAGGGACAGCTCTATATAAGCAAAATGTGAGGGTTCATATCATAAACGTTTAAAAACTCTGCTCTCTTTTTCGCATCCTCATCTTTTGTTTTTTATATTGCCTGCACACAAATTTGCTGGTTTCTGCGGCAGATCAGAATCAGATAAATAAACGTGTGATAGCTTACTTTAATGACCTCTGTGTTTACTTCCGTATAACAGTGTGCTGCATGATGTCTCTTAATCATTCTTTTGTGCATGTGAAATCTGATATTGGCCACATTTAAAACAACAATGTGAACAGTGACAAAAAAAAAAAAATCAGATCTGAGCAATAAATCAGAATTCATCACTAAAGCTCGCAGTGTGAACTTGACAGTGACAGTGTCCTGTTTAGGGAAATAATGGTATTGGAGTAGGAATTAGGGCTGGGAATTGACACAAATTTCACGGTTTGATTCGATTCAATTTTGATTCACAAGCTTGTGCTTCAACTCAATTCTGATTTCAATTCAATTTGATATTGAGTCATTTGGATATACAGCAGGTACAGTAAAGATAATCTCTCTCAAATAATGCTGTAAACTATCCAGGGAACCCTGTCAGTTGGTACTATAATATTACTATAATATTAAAGGTTCAAATTAATTGATTTGTATACAACATTTAAATTACATATAAGAAGCTTTTCTTCATAATAATGTTATAATAAAATATACTTTTAATGACATAATTATGTTTCTGCTCTAATTTGTGTTTTTTAATATAAACATGGTGGCTGTCTTACAAAACTTTTCATGATGTATTTATTCAAACTTATTTTATATACTGAGAAACAAGTAAAAATATAATGAATATATAATAGAGTGCTTATAATCACTTTTCTATCTGTCTATCGAGTGAGGTAAATGTAAAGTCACATGACATTGTGTACACTTACACATATTGATTGACGTCTTTCCGCGGTTGAATGACTGATTGAGCGATTACACAAGACATGATACGGATTTCAGTAAGCTGTAATGTTTCTTTCAACATACCTTCTGATGTTCATTTAGTTTCATTTCATGTAGTAATTAGTAGTAAAGAGGAAGAGATGATCAGTTCACATGCCACTTGAACTGATGTGTTACATCTGTCACGCCACATTAAAGAGTGCCACGCTCTATTTATTACTTGAATTTGGTAATAAATTTGACAGAATTTGAAAGCTGAGACTTTGCTTCATATCAAAAGTAACAAAGAATAAGGATTTCTGTGATGTGTTGAATGGGAGGCACGCTACAATGTTGTGTATGCTTATCAAATGAAAACAGCATACACTAAAGATTGATTCTTGGGATTTAAGAACTGATATTGGTTCATCAAAATAAGAATAGATTAAAATTGAGAAATGGATACTTTTAAACCCAGACGCATTCTTAGTATCTGTTTAGTTACAGAACTATAGCATATCATGGATCTGCTGTGGTGCATATATATGTATAAAAAAACATTACATATTATTTTAGTTACAGTAAACTTTCTATGGTAACCTTCAACTTAAAAGACAATTAATTCTAAACAGACTGCATTTGAACTGCGATGCGCATGCGCACTAGCCCGGAGCAGCGTCAACAAGGTCATGTGGTTTAGGAGCAGTGAAGCCACGTGTGACCTTCCAATCTCATGTTCATGTTTCATAATGACACCTCGCAGATAGACAGATACTACAAACACTCATAACCACAGGATGAAATCATATTACAACAACAAAAAACGAAGGAAGTTGCTGCAGGAATTACGTTACATGCTTGGGACTTTAGTTAGTCATTACCAGATTAGTCCAGAGACAGATCTTGTATGTTTGAGAGATTATAGGACTACAAATGATCACTACCATTAATAACCGCAAGGACGGTGAAGTGCAAAAGTTACATTTATATGTTAAAAAAATTAAAAAAAAAAAAAAAAAAAAATTAAAATAAAATATGAGAACGGAAGAGGGGAAATTATTGTCTGCAAAGTATGTAGACAGCAAATATACTGTCTGGAGTTCACACAAGGAAACTAATTCGACCTTGCCAGCTTGCTGGATCTTTCAAGGGCCTGCTGGTCACATCAGTCCTGTAATTTAATTCTTTATAAACTCATGTATTTACCTTCACACAATCAATAGGGAACATCAAGCAATGCTCCATGATTCCTGCCACTGCTCCTGCCAACATGTGCGTGCTGGTGGAGGCACCTTGGGGCAAACCCTCATAGTCCGGTTCCGATAAATCACTGGCCTCTTGGGAGCCATACAAATGTCCAACATGAAGCTCCGGTTCTCCTGCTATTCGAGGTGTCAAAGTGCCAACGAGACTTTCCGAAACACCCCAGAACCTGCCGCCGAGCCAGTGTATCTCCGCGCCCGCGGAAGCTCCAGCCACCGCGGCATCGCCGCCCGATGTGTCCGCTGTCATCCGCCGCCTGCGCACAAAACCATCCGCTTCCATTTGCAGCACCCCGTCCTTTAAAATCATGCGTCCCACGCCCGATGTTTACACGTTCAGTTCGGGCCTCTCCCGCCTGCGCACCGGGGAGAGGACGCGTCTCGTTCAGCGAGAACTGCGCAGCAGGAGGTGACCGACAGAACAGGCCGCGAGGGGAAACGGAAACGCCCTTTCCTCCAATCATTCTGCTCTTTGATTGGAGGAAACCGATGCCATTCAAAACAGAACGCGCGCAGTCGATACAGTGACATAACACAGCGTAACCAGGGTTGGGCAACAATACATCAACATTATATTTTAAAATAAAGTACCAGATGCCTTAATTTTAAGTGTATCAAAATAAACTACAAAATACAGCAGCCGCACCATGTATCACAATAAGCTACTGTATTTTAAAAATACTAAAAAATACTTTTACAAGGGAGCATGAAATGTCTTCGCAAACCATCAATCAGTTGGCCTATTTGATCTATCCCTTCACCATTACACTGACTTGATTAAGTAAACAATGTTTGATAGCAACAGCTTTTCTCCGTCCGAGTCAATAAATCTGACATATGCAACCAGTTAAAGGCACATGTAGGATTTTTAGATTAAAATATCCAAAAAACACTAGAACAATGTTATATATTTTGTTGACTTGTGTAGCTTACTTACACCATCACAAATGTTTCTAAGAATGTTTAAATCCAGAGAAATAAGCTATTTTAACCAGGACACACACCGTGCCCACGTGTCTCATCAATGACATCACACCCCCGGTTTCCGGTTTTATTTTGTCGAAACCATGGAAACACCAAAGAGGCTTTAGTATAGGCCTTAGTATATTATGTGTTTTATTAGACAGTTGAGCAACTGTTTGGGTACGTTCATTGACAGAAAACTCATCATGTTATACAGCTCAACACAGTAAGTCTTATTGTTTAAATCTCGTTTTCTTGATTTACAGCAAGTACCATGTTTTACCATGCCTAATATCGATCTAGATTACTGCATTTTGCAACAAGTGCTTCATAGCAGCTACCGAGCAAACGCAGAGAGTAGCATTATAATAACTTTCAACACACAAATGTATCTAATATGATAAACAGCGCTGCTTTACCCAACACACACTTGAGCAACAGAAGCGGAAGCGGCGACTGCGGCATAATAAAAGTTCAAAGATGCTCTCGTGGTGTGTGTTGTGCTCGTCTCTCATTAGCAATCGCTCCAGCGGCCTCGTTTAGCTCTCACAGCACTCAGCCCTGCTCTGCTTCATACTACAGTAACATTAATATTAACATCCATGAACATGATTTCTGCCTGAGTCTCATCCCGATTCTTTTCCACCGGCTGTAGACGTGAAGACAACACCTCCCATGATTCTGTGAAATCAAGGTGTCATCAAGCTTCGCCTTTGTTTTGAATGAGTGATCTTTGGAGGCGAAAATTTACATATTGTGGCTTTAACAGATCAAATATTCACATATCCCTGTGATCTCCCAGATTAAGGTTAGTTTTAAAGTAACCAACAGTTTAATGTTTGTGAATGACACATAATTATATCCTAATTTAGTTATTTGGTGTTTGGTAACGAAAGGCCTACTTTGCATCAGCAACACTGACTCAGTGACAAACAAGTCATTCATAAGAAGACAACTGACGGCACCTGTATTCATAGCAACTAGTTTCTAACTAATTAATCAGTTGATTTGTCAATCATAAATATAGGGGGCTGCTGCACGGTATAATAGTTTTCAAGAACATTATGTAAATTGGTATACTATTTAGCCTAGGCTATTAAAACGAACACCAAAACTTACATGAACTGTTAAAAGTTATAGCAATTTATGCAAAAGATTGATGAAAAGCTGACAGCCTGCAAGTTTCTTACCTTCATCACCTTCTTCCATATGGATCAATTTTCTATTCTGATCTCAACAAGTCTGGGCAACTACTGAGTAGGCACCAATCAGAGGCCGCAATGTTATGATGTCATCATGTAGACTTCTTACAAAGTATTTTACAGTATTTTAAAAATACAAAACACTGAAGTATTTTGATACAAAATACGAAGCCATTTTCATCAACCCTATCAAATACAAATTACAAAATACTATTTTGTATTTGAAATACGTATTTGAAATACATGTATCATAAATACTGCCCATACCTGAGCGTAACGTATATGATACAAGCAGCTAGGGACAGGAAGCTCGACTCATTTTCGCGAGTTGTTCCTTCTGGACAGTTTGTTTCAAAGAATCGCCTCAAAAACAATTCAGCTTGTGTTTCACGCCTTGACTTACTTGCTTTATCTCTCTCTGACGCACACACACACACACACACACACACACACACACACACACACACACACACACACACACACACAAACATGTTCTTCAAACATGACACAAATGTATATAATGACATGGGTATTACAACATAAACACGGTTTATGAGGACACTTCCTGGTAAACCAAATGGCTTAAAAATCAAACTAAATGGTGTTTTTTTTTTTAATTCAAAAAATGCAGACAGTTTTCTGTGATTCATTCCAAAAGTTCTTAATTTTAGATCACTCATTGGTTTTCTGCTGATTCATTGTTCAGACTGGTTGAATGAAAAGATTTGACTCACAAGAGCTGCACCCAGCTTCAGAAATGCAAGTGTCAGGTTAACTGAGGAATATAAATGAACTAATATTAACATAAACCAACTTAAGATGGTTTGCTGGTCCTAACCGTCTTTATTTTTATAGTTTTAGATGGGTTTTGGCATGAGACCAACTGATAATAATTGTTTTACCAGACTCAGAGACCAGCTTAAAGGGATAGTTCACCCAAAAATGAAAATTCTGTCATCATTTACTCACCCTCAAGCTGTTCCAAACCTGTATGAATTTCTCGCTTCTGTTGAACACAAAAGAAGATATTTTGAAGAATATGTTAACCAAACAGTTGATGGGCCCCATTGACTTCCATAGTAGTTTTTTTTTTTTTTTCTTTTCTTTTTCTTTTCCCTATACTGGAAGTCAGTGAGGCCCATCAACTGTCTGGTCACCATCAAAATATCTTCTTTTGCGTTCAGCAGAATAATTTGTCCGATCACAATTACACAATTTAGTGGCCAAGCACCGAAGGTTCATAAGCACCTATTGTATCCGTTAGAGTTCCTGTTCTTCTTCTTCTTATTATTATATGGCAGCCTATAGAACCATATGGTAAAGAGTTGTGAAATTTGCCACACAGATAGAGGACAATCTGAACATTAACCACATCCATTTTTCCACCATTATGAATTTTCAGAAAAGCTTTCAAACTCCTCCTACAGACAACTGATCCGATTTTCACGAAAATAGGCTCAGATCATCTTCAGACCATGCCGGCAAAATGTTATGGAATTCAACTTGATTACTCTTGAATAACATGTGAAAGAATTGACAAATAGCATACCAAAAATTTAGCTTGAAATCATCTCCGAATGTCTTTTTTGCAGTTGGTCTGATGCTCACTTCCTTGATTTTTAGATCCTCACTCTGCCTCTGTGGTGCTTGGCCTCTTCAGCATAGTTATTGTTCTGCATGCAGTTTCTATAATGAGATTTTGTATTCCAGCTTTTTTATAGCACTCATAAAAAAGTTGTGCAGGCCTGAAAATAATAAAAATCATATCAGTCTTCAGTACAGAGACTCGGTAAACATCAACAACATCATCATCATTATCTTGACCCAAAGTTTAAAATCATCTCTCTGGAAGAAAATTAATGAGGTTGCTCAATAATGAGCTAATTATACTTTAAAGCAGGACCATTTTCAGCTAATTTCATTTTGGCCTCTAGCCCACGGTGTAGAATTTCTGCCGACAAAGGGAATGAAGTGTTAATTTTCGCTTACAAGAACAAAATTCCCTGGCCTTGATCAAATTAACGTTGACTGTGTGTTGTCCAGATGTGTTCCTTCAAGGAAAGCCAAGCTGGCGTGCCTGTGGAGTATCTCTCCATCTTGACCATAATTCCCTGACGACATGCTCTGATAGAGGTGTCGGGAAACCCTAGATTGTCTAATAGCAGGCTACTTTATTTCTTTTCCTTCTGAGAACCTGAATCAATGGGAGTTGTTTTTCACAGCATAAGCAAAACAAATAGAAGTTCAAGGATATTGTATACTGCTTCACAGCAATTACACATCATATAGACTCAAATTGAGTTTCTAATTCATTTAAGGCCTAAGCTTTGGTTATCTTAAGTTACTTGAGTGAAATGCACAAAGCCACAAACCTCCTGTTTTTAAAAAGTGTCTCTAAAAGCTGTCTGCAGTCCCATCAGCATGACGTTGATGCATCATCTCTTAGCATATTTAGCATAGAGAGAGAACCACTTATGATCTGAAGAGACGGGCTCTTCAGTCAAGATGATTTCTCTTAGCTAAAGAGAACATTTCTTAAGTATTCTTCTGATGGCACAGCCTTGAAGCATCTTTATTTGATGTGTCTTATAATGGAAGAAGGAGACAGTATTCAAAAGGCTTTGAATTAACTATGACGTCTCAAATAGTCAATAGGTCAAGTTAACAAGAATTAATATAAAAGGCTGACACTGAAAGAGTAAATCTTAGCTAACACTTACAATATGGTCTCATTTTATTGTTAACATTAGTTAATGCTCTAACATGAATGAGCAATATTTTAACAGCATTTATTAATCTTTGGTAATCTTAGTAGTTAATACAAATGCATTTTTTATGTTAGTTCACATGCATTAATTATGTCAAGAGATACAACTTTCGATTTTAAAACTGTATTGTTGGTAAATGATGAAAATAACAGTAATTAAGATTAAGAAATGTTGTAGAAGTATTGTTCATTGTTAATTAATGTTAACAAATAAGCCTACATGAATTGAAGTATTACTTCAATACTACTGCTACTACTACTATTACTAAATATATTAAGCCTATGTATAAGAATACATTATCTAAATTAGTATCTATTATTTTGTCATAATTGTGGCAGTTTAAGGATGAGCCTTGCCCCTGACAAACCAAAGTCTTTGCTGCCACCTACTGGAATAAAATAATGTGGCTTTGTGAAAATCTCAGCTCTTCTTCTTCCTCTGTGGACTAAAGCCTCTGGACAACATGAAAACATATCTCTTTTACAAATTATTATAATTTTCTTCATATTATGTTAAATAATTACATTATTTAAAAAAATAATTAACCATTTAACAATTTATTTAAAATAATAAATACATATTTTTATTTAATTAAAATAATTGCATGTTACCACAGTGAAAATTTGAAAGACGTCAGAATTGAACTTTTTTTGGTTCTTTCACATTTTCTTCCCTGATAATAATCAAAATGAATGGTATAATTCAAATTAAGCTGTGGTAGCTGTTTAATTTGGTTAAAAAAAATCATATAAAATTGCATTGTTGTATATAAAGTTATATAAACATGAATTGATAAGAAAACTATTAATTGTTTTTTTTTTTTTTTGTATTCAATTTCACCTCTCATTTGTTTCTGGTAATAAAAAATAAAAAAACTCTTTATGTTTACATGACAACGATATGCTTAAAACGTAGAAGTTTTCCGCATACAGACAACAACATTGTCAAAACGTTTTCAGGCACCCAAAATGCCATTGAACAGCCGAAACACATTAAAAGTTTTACATTTTTAGTTGAAAACGGTGTTGCATAAACGGCCCCTTAGTCAAACTTAAAGGTGCAATGTGTAAAATTTGGGAGGACCTATTGACAGAAATGCAATAAAATATGTTTTTAGAGTTTTTATTACCCTACAATGAGCCATTTATATCTACAAACACCGCAGGTCCCCCTCCATGTCAAGTCGTCATTTTGTGGCGGCATGTTTCTACAGCAGCCCTAAACGGACAAACACTCTACAGAGCGCGTTTCATCATATGTTGTTGTTCTTCTAAATCGTTGTTTTTAGAGGCATTTTGCATCATCACTACATTGAAAACGCACGAAGTCAAAGTAGTTGTAGTAGTTGTCTGGCTTATTAGAAGCAGAGACCGTTCTTTGTTAGAAGTAAGAAGAAATCTTATTGCTTGACTGGCTCTCTTCTGTCTTAGACGAAATCTTTGTCTTGTGTCGACCAGATGGCCACTATACCTTTACTAATTTGCTTCGAAAGGGAGGGGTGAGATGCCATTGGTTGCAGTTTGCAACCTCACCGCTAGATGCCGCTAAAATTTACACACTGCACCTTTAAATTGACAGTTGATATCTGTTTATCTTAGGGGCCATTTATGACACCATTGTCAACTAAAAAAAACCGTTTTGGCCGTTCATTTAAATGACAGCATCATTTTGGGGGTCTGAAAATGCAAACGGGTTTCAAAGTGCATCGTCTCCGTGTAAACTACAAAAATGCAAATTTGTGAAACCGGTGACGTCATGCGCATGAAATGTGACATCGCCAACTACTGGCCTGACAGCATAATGTAGTGTTTTTAAAGGGATAGTTCACCAAAAAATGAAAATTTGATGTTTATCTGCTTACCCCCAGGGCATCCAAGATGTAGGTGACTTTGTTTCTTCACTAGAACACAAATGATGATTTTTAACTCAAACCGTTGCGGTCTGTCAGTCTTATAATGCATGTCAATGGTAACACAATTTATAAGAGTCAAAAAACATGTATAGACAAATCAAAATTAAACCCTGCGGCTCGTGACGACAGATTGATGTCCTAAGACACGAAACGATCAGTTTGTGCGAGAAACCGAACAGTATTTATATTATTTTATACCTCTAATACACCACTATGTCCAACATCAAATTTTCATTTTTGGGTGAACTATCCCTTTAATAGATCCATTTTGACAATGTTTTCGTCTGTAGCCTGCACGAAAAATGCATATAGGAAAAACTTTTCTGTTTTATTCCATCGTTGTTGTGTAAACGTATACCCTAGAAGCAGATCAAGACAATGGAGCTTCTGTGGCTCTGACCTAAAATCATTTGACTCTATCTTGTGATTTTCCTTGTGCCTATCAGGGTATTAAAGGACAAAGCTCTTTCAAATAACTTATCTTGGTATGTACTTTTATTATATTCTTTTTTTAAAGGAGCAAACACACTCTCACTTTATGTTAATTGTTTGTATTGAGGCATGCCTTTAATACAGATTATAAAACACGGTTAATATCTTATAATCTAAGGTTAATGTAAAGACAAGATTTATTTTAAATCACCCTTTGACCATCAACATTTCTACTCAGGCTACCTTTGGACCTTGAGCCAACACTATCAACATGGATGTTCAGTGCCACTGTGAATGGTTATCCAGACAAACAAAACAACATGCAGTTAACAGCGAATAGCAATTTACCAAACTGTGGGAAATTGTTAATTTTACAATGAGTCCAACTGACCTTTTCACTCCACTTCTCTAGTCTATGGTATCCACTTATTAGTAAATGCACATTTTCAGAAGAATCATTTGAGACCTCTGAAGTTATCATGTACTAACTAAAGTGAGGTTTAGGACAACACCTTTTTATATTCAAATACTTGATAATAATATTCATATAATGATAATATAATTCATATAAGCCTACTGTGAAAAAAAAAAAAAAAAAATTATATATATATATATATATATATATATATATATATATATATATATATATATATATAAATGAGTATAAAATGTTATTTGAAAATAATAGCCTGTTTTTATTAGGCTTTATTACATTTTTACTCAATATAGTACTGTAATGTATTATTTAATATTTTATTTTTTTTAATTTATATAACATTTATTTTAATCAAATGTATTTATTTAGTTCAATGCAATTTTTATTATTGATTTATTTTTACATCTTTACCCTGCTTTTCCACAGGCCCCCTAGCACTCACTTGCGGGCCCCTGATATGGTTGTTGAGAATAGTTTTACATGTGGGGGCGGGGTGTTCGAAGGAAAACTGCACCTTGTAGCCTACTTGGAGTTTTCCCCCAATATACTGTGGTGAGAGAAGGAGTTGTGGAGTTTGAGCTTTGGGTTTGAGGGCTGTCAGGACTCGTCATGGCTGCGGCTGTCAGGGCAGGTCGCGCGCACAGAGGGTTTATTTCAGTGACACGGCGCGGCAGCCACAGCAGAACTGCCCTCAAACCTCAGTATGACGCGATTATTATCGGCGCAGGTAGGCTACGGACATTCATGCACGGCCTAAAGAAACAGAATGAAAATGCAGCATGGCAATTTGCACGAAATTGAGTACTTAAATGGGCGGGGCTTTCTGCCCGCGGGTTTTCTCCGAGTGGTCATATAATATAATAATAATTTGAACTCCTCACTGTGTATTTTTATTTTACCTTTCCCAGTGTTGTTGTCTAGCTGTAAAAAGACTTATTGAAGTAGCACATTGACAACTTAGTCACGTGGGACCTGTGTCTTTTCTCATCGTTCATCAGAAAGGGCCAGTCACAGTAGTGTTTGAGTCGTTGTGAGGATTGCTTTTGTTAAAATAATTTCATAGAAATTTGAATTTGTATACCATATGTTAATCTTTCGAATCGATAGTTTTAAACGATTATTATTTTCTGTTTAAAAATGTCCCCAGTGAGACCAAAAATGTCCAAAGTTTTTAATGCAAGTCAATACGGAATTCGCCCTGCTGAGCCTCCATGCGCCCCCTGCAGGAATAAAAGTTTGTGTACTATAATTTAAAACATGCAGTGTTAAACTTTTTTTATAATAATTTCTAAAAATGAAGACTGTTTATGTTCAGTTATTTCACTTTAATGGCAATGAAAATGACCTATTAATTGCCATTAAAAGCGAATTTACTGAACCTAAACATACGAGCTTGATAAAAATGCTCATTTTAGAAGAAAATTCCAGACAGCACTTAGAGGCTTTTGCATCTTAAGTCTTGTTGACTCAAACCCCTGCATACCTTTGAACCACAGTCACACTCTGTTTCATAATCATTTCATGAGAAAATAATGCAACATTCATCAGGTTTTAAACAGTTATTCAACATAATAGTAAATGATTGTAGAATTTAGACTCTTTAATTTAAACAGCCTAAAATCCTTTTCTTTCTTTTTAGGTCACAATGGCCTTATTGCTGTAAGTAGCTACACACTAGATGTATTCTCATTATGTTGCTGACCAATGATTGCACAACAGTCTCATCTCAAGAAACTTTCTGTTGTATTTTGCCCAGTCAGCATATCTGCAGAAGGGAGGGCTGAAAACAGCAGTTCTGGAGCGCAGACATGTCCTTGGAGGAGCAGCCGTATCTGAAGAGATTATACCAGGTGTGAGTTCTGGTTTATCACCCAGACCAAGGTTACCTAAATCTCTTACAGACTGGCCAAAGAGCTGGTTCTCAAAGCACTTTTGTTTTCATCAATGATTACAATCTCAGAACTCATACAGTGTGTAGTCTAAGCATTTTAAAGGTCCCGTTTTTCGTGTTTTTTTGAAGCCTTGATTGTGTTTATAGTGTGCAATATAACATGTGTTCATGTTTCGCGTGTAAAAAAACACAGTATTTTTCACATAATTTACTTATCTGTATACCGCTGTTTCCACTGTCATAAAAACGGGCTGATGACTTCCTTGTTCTATGAAGTCCCTCCTTCAGAAATACGTAACGAGTTCTGATTGTGCCAGCGGTTCCTGTGTTGTGATTCGACAGCTCTGAGCGCACCGTGCCCGGAAAAGTCACGCCTCTTACCATAACGTGGAGATGCACGCGCTCAGTGTTATTGTAAACATGTCTTTAATTTTACCCTATCAATTTGAGCCGGAATCAGACCCGGTGATTGGACTGCGGGATGAAAATAACAGCGTTTCAACGACATGGCGACAAACACACTCTACAAACGCAACTCTTGTGTATTCCTGTGGGCGGAGGTTTTAGTGACGTCATTAAAGAAGGAAGTAGAGGGATGTAGTCCAAACTGGCCGTTCGATGTAGGCGACTTCTGTTAAATAAAATATCTCGCTTGGCATTGAACTTTGAGCTTTAAAATTTTACAGATTTTATTTATACTCTAACAACAACATTACACACTAACTAAAGTTTGAAACATGGGATCACGAAGAACGGGACCTTTAAGTTTAGGTTGCTGATTGACCATAAAGAAATATTAAAAGTCTGTTTGGATCACTGTAGTTTGCATGATGGCCTGTTTATTTTTATGTTCAGGGTTCCACTTTTCCAGGGCCTCCTATCTGCTCAGTTTACTGCGTCCACACATCTACCAGGACCTGGAGCTCAAGGTGATGTTCTATACTTTTAAAAAGAGTACTTATTATGAAAATAATATAGCCTACTTTAAACGATTATATTTAAATGTGAATGTAATGTTTTTGGACACTTAATTGCATTTTATTTTTTGCAATTATAGTTTAAATTTGTATTGAATGCAATTATCTGATCTTAAGATTGCTTTTTTTGACATACTTAAGTAGGATTTTTAAGTCTCCAAGAAATCTAAGTTGACAATTCTTGTTTTATTATGGGATATTGCAGTATTTACTATACATGATTTATCTGTGAACATCATTATTATTTTTAAAAATTCATATGCCCTGGTAAATTTTTAATCAAAATAACTTCCACTACCCTTGTATTGACTTCTCTTCTCTGATGACGTGTTTACTGGGGCGAGGGCGGGACAACCTGTCACTCATGTGACATCACAGCAATAGCAACCACAACCATCCAATCAATTCCTGATGGACAAAATCAAGTCCTGCTCTACATTTTTTCTTGTTCGAGAAGCAGCTTCACTCAGATATACAGTCAAACCAAAATTTATTCAGACACCTTGAACATTTCATTCATTAATACAGTTGATTTACTATAGTTTAAAAAAATAAAATATGACAAGATCTCAGAGTTAAACTGTGTCAGAAAAAAAACAATCTTAATTATGTGAGATAACACTTAAGCAAAACATGGTCAGGTCAAAGTGTCTGAATTATTTTTGGTTCCAAATTTTTATCAATTTTACTGGTAGTCCACTGTATGAAGAATTTTTGGGTATAATATGTCACAGTTTACTTTATTTTGCTATCCTCACTTACATAAATGAACTATAGTGTCCTGCACCCACTAGTAAAAATATCAAAAAATGTCTGAATAATTTTTGGTTTGACTGTACGTCATAATAGGGAAGAAAAGTCTATCACAACTGTTCCATGCCAACTTTAAGTAAATCTGTTAAATGTTATTTCTTCATTTCTCCTGTTGTCTTTGAAATATGATGTTATTGTACTGTTGAAAATAAGCATTTATGGTAAACTAAAATATACTTGATATAAAAATAAATATAATGGATAACTTTATTTTACAGTGTCCTTGTTACACATATTAGAGGTAGTTACTGTAGTAATAACTATACATTATGCATAATTACATGCGACTAACCCTAAACCAAACCCTATAGTACAGTGCATCCAGAAAGTATTCACAGCACTTCACTTCACTTTCCACATTTTGTTATGTTACAGCCTGATTCCAAAATGGATTAAATTCATTATTTTCCTCAATTCTACAAACAATAACCCATAATGACAACGTGAAAGAAGTTTGTTTGAAATCTTAGCAAATTTTTAAAAAAAAAGAAAGAAAGAACGAAAAAAAAAAAATCACATGTACATAAGTATTCACAGCCTTTGCTCAATACATTGTTGAAGCACCTTTAGCACCAATTACAGCCTCAAGTCTTTTTGAGTATGATGTTACAAGCCTGGCACACCTATTTTTGGGCAGTTTCTCCCATTCTTCTTTGCAGGACCTCTCAAGCTCCATCAGGTTGGATGGGGAGTGTCATTGCACAGCCATTTTCAGATCTCTCCAGAGATGTTCAATCGGGTTCAAGTCTGGACTCTGGCTGGGCCACTCAAGGCCATTCACAGAGTTGTCCCGCAGACCCGTTCTTTGTTATCTTAGCTGTGTGCTTAGGGTCATTGTCCTGTTGGAAGATATCATCAAGAATGTCTCTGTACATTGCTGCATTAATCTTTCCCTCGATCCTGACTAGTCTCCCAGTTCCTACCACTGAAAAACATATGGCACCACCATGCTTCACCGTAGGGATGGTATTGGCCAGGTGATGAGAGGTGCCTGGTTTCCTCCAGACATTACGCTTGCTATTCAGACCAAAGAGTTCAATCTTTGTTTCATCAAACCAGAGAATTGTGTTTCTCATGGTCTGAGAGTCCTCCAGGCGGGCTGTCATGTGCCTTTCACTGAGGAGTGGCTTCCGTCTGGCCACTCTACCATACAGGCCTGATTGGTGGAGTGCTGCAGAGATGGTTGATCTTCTGGAAGGTTCTCCTCTCTCCACAGAGAAATGCTGGAGCTCTGTCAGAGTGACCATCAGGCTCTTGGTCACCTCCCTGACTAATGCCCTTCTCCTCCGATCGCTCAGTTTGGCCGGGCGGTCCGCTCTAGGAAGATTCCTGGTGGTTCCAAACTTCTTCCATTTACGGATGATGAAGGCCACTGTGCTCATTGGGACCTTCAATGCTGCAGAAATGTTTCTGTACCCTTTCCCAGATCTGTGCCTTGATACAATCCTGTCTCGGAGGTCTATAGACAATTCCTTGGACTTCATGGCTCGGTTTGTGCTCTGACATGCACTGTTAACTGTGGGACCTTATATTGACAGGTGTGCCTTTCCAAATCATGTCCAATCAACTAAATTTACCACAGGTGGACTCCAGTCAAGTTGTAGAAACATCTCAAGGATGATCAGTGGAAACAGGATGTACCTAAGCTCAATTTTGAGTGTCATGGCAAATGCTGTGAATACTTATGTACATGAGATTTTTTCGTTTTTGCAAAGATTTCAAACAAATGTGAAAGTGCAGAAGATAAAAACCGGTCATGACTCATGAATTAGAAGTCTAAAACATTTTTTTTAAAGAGAAATGTCAAAGGAGCTTGAGTTTGTTGCTAATATAAAGTGTGACCGAAACAAGTGGCAGATGATTAATGACTTTTTTAAGCTAAGATGACAGCTGTGTGTCTTCTGTACAGAAACATGGCCTGAAGGTGTACATGAGGGACCCCTATTCATTTACCCCCATGTTGGAGGATGGTGTAGGAGGGCAGCCATCACGGTCTTTACTGCTCGGAGCTGACTTGGCAATGACCCAAAAAGAGATTGGCAAATTCTCAGAGAAAGATGCCAAGGTTTGGTGTCAATGTCTAGAGGACTTAGATTTTTGCAAGAGCACTTTAATGAACTTGCATGTGACTGTAAAAGCAAAATACTGTGAAAACTACTCTGACAATTAACTGAAAATGTACTGTATTTATTCGATTTTTGCTCTGTCCTATCACTAAAGGTCTATCCTGATTTTTTAACCTATTTGGAAAGACTGGCATGTGCCATCCACCCTCTTTTAGATGCTCCACCCGTTGACATTCCAGGACTGACTCAGGGCTCTTTGAGAAAGAGAATATCTGCCCTGAGGAGCTTGAGACCTTTGTTGAAGTCTGGTAATGATGCTTCATGGTTATATAACAGACAATTTTTCTGCTGCTGCTTAAATAAGCCAGAGAGTCTTATAAAACTAAGGCTTATAAAACTGTGAAGCATTAAAGTAAAACCCATGTGCTTCTATGTTTAAAGGGTTGAAGTTGGGAAAGAATATACCAGATTTCTATGAACTTGTTACAGCTCCAGTTATGAAGGTGGGTAATGCCTCCTGACCTTGACAGAAAAGAAATGCATGACATTTTTGAATATATTTGACTGAATAAGTACCAGAACCTATGAAGTTCAATCCAAAAACAATTCTGTGATGATTTTTCTGATAGAAAAATTACAGCAAGGAAGCTAAACAAGAGGTAAAACTAATAGTGATCTGAGAGTCTCTGTGAAATTTTGAGACAATACCCCTAGTGGTCAAGCATTGTACATTTATTTACATTTGCTCATTTCTCATTTGCTCATCACATTATCAATAGATGACTGTAATCAGGTCTGTTGTCCTCAGATTTTGGGGATTGTGCTCAGATTAAAATATGTCCACTGTAGAGCTTGGCTGAAGGATCATGTGACACTAAAGACTGGATTAATGGCTGCTGAAAATTAAATTATATTGTAATAATATTTTACAATATTATGGTTTTTAATATATGTTTTGATGAAATAAATGCAGCCTTTGTGAGAAACTTTTTTCAAAAGCATTAAAAATCATAATTATTTCAAACTTTTGACTTGTAGTGTATATTCAAAAGTTTGATCTGAAAATATTAAAAATACCAGAAGTGTAAAGAGTATTTGAAAACCAACCTTACAGCAAAAATGACTCAAGTTACAGGTCACCAAAAGACTTTAGAAACCGTATCTGATTTTAACAGTAAGTTAAAACTTGTGGACAAGTTCGGGTGAGAAACAAGCAAAACGCACAAGATATAGTGCCTTCAATGCCCTGTAGATGGCGATATCCTTTCTTTTGTAGCAGAAATAAACTGCTGCAGAAAAAGTTAGGTGTCATAATTGCATTACTCATTACAAATGTATTGGAGTAAAAATTACATAGGTATACTTATTAAAAAGTGTAGTCAAGTATCTTTGATACTCAGTAAAACTACAAAGTATCCAAAAAGATTTTACATTTGCTCAAATACTTTACACCCCTGAAAAATACACATAAAAATAAGCATCATTTACTTTGAGCATTGCCTAAAAATGAATTATTTGAGGATGTTTCATGAAATGCACACAGCATTAGAAGCATTGTTTGTTGAAATGTCAGCTTTTTTTTTTTTGTCTGTAGGTGCTCAATCGCTGGTTTGAATCAGAGCCGTTGAGAGCCACATTAGCCACGGACTCTGTGATTGGTGCAAACACAAGCCCAAATAATCCTGGAAGCGGGTGAGGAGGATACTTAGACATTTATGTGTTCAAACTGATTCAGAAAATCCTGTGATTAATGTTGTTGTGGATACTGTATGATAAACTGTGCTTAATCTTGCAGATATGTCCTGCTGCACCATGTCATGGGTGAGCTGGAGAAGGAGAAAGGTGCCTGGGGTTATGTGGAGGGAGGAATGGGTGGAGTGTCTCAATCAATCGCCTGCTCCGCCCGCTCTCTCGGAGCAGATATTTTTACAGACAGAGTAAGTATTCAGGAAGAAGGTGTAACCTTTTCTTGAGCCATTGTTTCCATGATAGCCATATTCATTCAAAGGAACCGGTTGTCCCACGGATATTAAACTGTCGCCTTCCTGGGGGCCTGTAGGATGTTGAACGAGTCCTTATTGGTCAGGATGGTTGTGCCAAGGGCGTTGTGCTGACAGATGGAACTGAAGTCCGTAGTAAAGTGGTTCTGTCCAATGCCACTCCCTACGTCACCTTCAAACAACTCACCCCACAGGTACAGCCCTGATGGTATGTCCCGAGATCATGCCAGTTCTGCTCATTTTTAAAAGTAATGAAGAGCATTTGTTTTTACATAAGTGGTTTTAGATATGGCAATGATTATAGAAATTTCTAGGTCATTCCTTCTACAGTTAATGTCATCCCATTCTGCCAACTGCTGTTGTAGCCTTGAGCAAGTCACTTTATCTGTTTACTCAAGGAGTGACCCTATTCTTTAATTGACAACAGTGTACACATGCGAGTGTGTTAGTTCAGTTTACAGTAGAAATATATAGGCAAAAATTAAGAATCCCAATGAACCTATTTTATAATGTGGAAAAATTAACAACTGTTTTACTTAAATGTTAATGACAATTCTGAATAATTGATGTCTGTGGTTGTCCTGGTAAAGGATGCCCTGCCGGAGGCATTCATCACAGCCGTAGATCAGATTGACTACACCTCTCCTGTTACAAAGATAAACGGTATGATTACAGATAATTTAATGCTTTATTTCATTGAACTTAATATGCATTTTCTTATTAAAAAACCTGTTTGCAAGGCTGCAAAAGAAGAGTGTTGGTTCTGTGTAAATACTCCAGGAAGCGTTGTCATTATATTGACACTCAGCAAGCAAACAAGACAAGACCAAAGATAATTCATTATGCAATAGAAGCATACCAGAATACCAGCTGGAATTCATTGTCCAAATATCATAGAAATATATACATAGATGCCTCATTAGCGGCAGTTTTAAAGGGTTAGTTCACCCAAAAATGAAAATTATGTCATTAATTACTCACCCTCATGTCGTTCCACACCCCATAAGACCTTCGTTCATCTTCGGAACACAAATTAAGATATTTTTGATAAAATCCGATGGCTCAGTGAGGCCTCCATTGACAGCAAGACAATTAACACTTTCAATGCCCAGAAAGGTACTAAAGACGTATTTAAAACAGTTTATGTGACTGCAGTGGTTCAACCTTAATGTTATGAAGCAATGAGAATACTTTTTGTGCGCCAAAATAACGACATTTGTTTCGAATCAGTGGTTCGGAGCATGTATCACACTGCCAAAGCCACGTGATTTCAGTAAACGAGGCTTCGTTATGTCATAAGTGTTTTGAAATTGTAATGGTTTACCACTGGGGGGGGGCGTGACTTTGGCAGTTTGATACATGCTCCGAACCACTGATTCGAAACAAAAGATTCGTAAAGCTTTGAAGCTTCATGAAGCAGTGTTTTGAAATCGCCCATCACTAGATATTGTTGAATAAAGTCGTTATTTTGTTTTTTTGGCACACAAAAAATATTCTCGTCGCTTCATAACATTAAGGTTGAATCACTGTAGTCACATGAACTGTTTTAAATATGTCTTTAGTAGCTTTCTGGGCATCTGAAAGTGTTAATTGTCTTGCTGGCATTGGAGGCCTCACTGAGCCAACAGATTTTATGAAAAATATCTTAATTTGTGTTCCAAAGATGAACAAAGGTCTTACAGGTGTGGAACGACATGAGGGTGAGTAATTAATGACATAATTTTCATTTTTGGGTGAACTAACCCTTTAATGGGCTGCTATACGTAAGCCGTCCATCATATTGGAGAGGCCCGTGAACATTCAAGAGCAAGTTGACAGCGACTGTAACCGTAGTAAGACGCATATATGAATGTCTATATATGAAATAGACTTCAGCAGATGATTTTGTTAAACTAAACAATACAACAAGACGAAGGCGTCAACTGACAAGTTACCATAATAAAAGTAAGAACAATAAATGTACCATAGTAAAACATGTAATATTGAGTTAATACAATTAAAAACACAAAACCAACACATTCTCACCTGTTATCTAATTTCTTTGGGAATTTAACAACTAGAAGTTGCGCAATGTTGTGCCATCATTGATTCTTACTATGAGTGACGATACCCTGACAGTTGAATGAGGCATCTACGTATACATATCTATGTCCAAATACTATGATTGTATCATCACTGCCGTTTAATTTAAATGATGAATATTCAGTCACTAATTTAGTTTAAATAATTATTACTTGATTCATAATTAATTCATAATTCAATAATTAAAACCAATTATAATTAATTTAAAAAAAGTATAAAGTTTATAAAAAATAAAACAATTATCTACATTCCTGTATGCTAAGCATTTGGGTCTAAATTAGTTGCTGAAGTTTGATATGTAGAACAAGTTTCTAACCAAACAATTTGAGGAATATAACAGTGCTGCCTTGCAAGAACTAATTAATGAGGATTTTTTTTTTCCCCAGTAAAATTGTTGATGGTTTTTTTTGCAAATGAACAGTGGCTGTGGACAAGCTGCCTAATTTCTTGGCTGCCCCAAATAGTGCAGATGGAAAACCAGGTCCACATCATCAGTGTTCAATCCACCTGAACTGTGAGAGTGTGGAGGTGCTGGAAGAGGCCTACATGGAGGGCCAGCAGGGACGCCCATCCTCCAGGTTGGCAAAACCTGCAGTGCTGCTTATAATGGAACAACTAATATTTGCACATTATACACACATGAAGGCATCAGGATATCTGGATTTGCAAGTCCTGACCAGGGTTTCACAGACAGCACATCTGTTGCTCTGGGTTGGGGTTTATGGTGATGGTTTTCCATGCATTGCACCAAACCACAGCAATTTACATTATATCCTGATTCATCTTCTGGTGTTTTTGTTTAGGCCTATGATAGAAATGACCATCCCCTCAGTGCTAGATCCGACTCTAGCACCTCCTGGCTGTCATGTCATGTCTCTCTTCATCCAGTTTACCCCATATTTGATGGAGGGTCGCCGCGCTTGGACAGATGAGGACAGGGAGAGATTTGCTGACACCGGTACCTCATTTGTATTTTTATGTGCCGTTTGCAGTCACAGGCATTATAAGGCTTGTGTGTGTAAAAGGTCTCTGAAGTCTTACATACAGTGTTGGGGAAAGTTACTTTTAAAAGTAATGTTACAATAATGCGCTACTCCTCAAAAAAGTAATTACGTTATTAAGTCCACGTTCACACAGCAAAAGAATATGGCTGTCAGTCCTGTATTTGAGTCCTTAATACGGTTACATTCACACACAGTTCAGTTATTTACAGGAATGACAACCGCATTCTATAACTTAATACACACCAGTACATTTTCAGGACTCACAACCGCATTCTTGTAAAACCAGCTCTGTGTGAACAGAACAGGACTGGACAACTAGTTGTCTGTCACATCATACAGTGCGAGAGAGCCGGTGTGCAGTGTACAAACACGTGTCTACAGTGTGTTGCAGGATTTTGTGTGGTTTCACTTTTGGTAACTTACAATGAGTAACTTACGGAGTTATACAGTCACTGTTCTCCACCAGAGATGTCCCCATCAGTTTTGTGTTCTCCGCACGACTCGAATGCTCTGTTCTCTAGATGTGATGAAGATTTTATGGATGAATTTGCGGCTCGATTGGAGTCTTATCGTATCTAAAGTGATAAGACTTTTCAGTTTTATGGACGTCGCCATCTTTGATATTACTTTGGTCACTGTCGCTATGGTTAATAGAATACGGGCTTGACTCCCATTGCACGTTCATACAGACAGTATTTGTTGCTGTACTGTAAAATGCTGTTGTCAATCCCAAAAACTGTCAATGTGAATGTAGCCTTAGTTAATTTTTATGAAAAGTAATGCATTACATTACTTTTGCATTACTTTTTCTCACCTGGCTGAGGTTCGCTGTCTTCCAGGCCTTGCAGATTTTTTAAATATTTTTTTTACTGACAAGTTCATTTTTGCAAGTGTTTAACGCAGTAATATATTCAACAACATAGCCTATATAGCATCCACCATTATTTTCTTTTAAAAACACATTTACAAACCCGATTCCAAAAAAGTTGGGACACTGTACAAATTGTGAATAAAAACAGAATGATATTGTTATTATAATATTGAATGATATTGAAATTTCAAATTTCAATATTTTATTCAGAATACAACATAGATGACATATCAAATGTTTAAACTGAGAAAATGTATCATTTTAAGGGAAAAATAAGTTGATTTTAAATTTCATGGCAACTTTCCAAAAAAGTTGGGACACTGTACAAATTGTGAATAAAAAGTAATGCAATAATTTACAAATCTCATAAATCTTATATTTTATTCACAATAGAATATAGATAACATATCAAATGTTGAAAGTGAGACATTTTGAAATGTCATGCCAAATATTGGCTCATTTTGGATTTCATGAGAGCTACACATTCCAAAAAAGTTGGGACAGGTAGCAATAAGAGGCCGGAAAAGTTAAATGTACATATAAGGAACAGCTGGAGGACATATTTGGAACTTATTAGGTCAATTGGCAACTGATTGGGTGTAAAAAGAGCCTCTCAGTGTGGCAGTGTCTCTCAGAAGTCAAGATGGGCAGAGGATCACCAATTCCCCCAATGCTGCGGCGAAAAATAGTGGAGCAATATCAGAAAGGAGTTTCTCAGAGAAAAATTGCAAAGAGTTTGAAGTTATCATCATCTACAGTGCATAATATCATCCAAAGATTCAGAGAATCTGGAACAATCTCTGTGCGTAAGGGTCAAGGCCGGAAAACCATACTGGATGCCCGTGATCTTCGGGCCCTTAGACGGCACTGCATCACATACAGGAATGCTACTGTAATGGAAATCACAACACGGGCTCAGGAATACTTCCAGAAAGGTCGGTGAACACAATCCACCGTGCCATTTGCCGTTGCCGGCTGAAACTTTATAGGTCAAAAAAGAAGCCATATCTAAACATGATCCAGAAGCGCAGACATTTTCTCTGGGCCAAGGCTCATTTAAAATGGACTGTGGCAAAGTGGAAAACTGTTCTGTGGTTAGACGAATCAAAATTTGAAGTTCTTTTTGGAAAACTGGGACGCCATGTCATCCGGACTAAAGAGGACAAGGACAACCCAAGTTGTTATCAGCACTCAGTTCAGAAGCCTGCATCTCTGATGGTATGGGGTTGCATAAGTGCGTGTGGCATGGGCAGCTTACACATCTGGAAAGGCACCATCAATGCTGAAAGGTATATCCAAGTTATAGAACAACATATGCTCCCATCCAGACGTCGTCTCTTTCAGGGAAGACCTTGCATTTTCCAACATGACAATGCCAGACCACATACTGCATCAATTACAACATCATGGCTGTGTAGAAGAAGGATCCGGGTACTGAAATGGCCAGCCTGCAGTCCAGATCTTTCACCCATAGAAAACATTTGGCGCATCATAAAGAGGAAGATGCGACAAAGAAGACCTAAGACAGCAACTAGAGTTGCGCAACTAGAAGCCTGTATTAGACAAGAATGGGACAACATTCCTATTCCTAAACTTGAGCAACTTGTCTCCTCAGTCCCCAGACATTTGCAGACTGTTATAAAAAGAAGAGGGGATGCCACACAGTGGTAAACATGGCCTTGTCCCAACTATTTTGAGATGTGTTCATGCCATGAAATTTAAAATCAACTTATTTTTCCCTTAAAATTATACATTTTCTCAGTTGAAACATTTGATATGTCATCTATGTTGTATTCTGAATAAAATATTGAAATTTGAAACTTCCACATCATTGCATACTGTTTTTATTCACAATTTGTACAGTGTCCCAACTTTTTTGGAATCGGGTTTGTATATATATATATATATATATATATATATATATATATATTCTACCGGTCAAAAGTTTATAAGGAATAATTATTTTGACTGTTTTTGAAGTCTCATATTCTCACCAAGAATACATTTATTCCATCAAAAACACAGTAAAATATACAATAAAATCACATGATCCTTCAGAAATATATAATATAAAATATAAAATTTCTAAAACAAGAACAGGGTTTCTTGTCCAGATTTTTATGTGATATTTTGTGTATTTTTCAAGACTGCCCCAACATTCCCACACAACCATTCACACTCTGATAGGCAGGCATGAACTACCTACCTTTTAAACACAGTGACACGGTTTGTGCTACCACAGTGATATCACATGCCTTGAAGTAATAAGATCTTTGTTGTAATTTGTACTTTGTTTTCCATTTCACAGCATTCGACTGGGTTGAACGTTACGCTCCTGGATTTAAAAAGTCAATAGTGGGCAAAGACATCCTGACCCCTCCTGATCTTGAGAGAGTGTTTGGTCTCACTGGAGGGGTATGAACATATAATATAATTAATTTAATAGACATTTACAAGGACATTTTGTAAATGTATTGTTTTGTTAGTAATTTTCACAATAATACAGAATCTAAGATAATTTTTTTCTCTAAATCTTAGTTAATTGTTGTCAGTTTGCTTGTCATATCATTCCCAATATTAATTTCATGTATTTTTTATGCAACAGAATATATTTCATGGCTCAATGTCCTTGGACCAGCTTTACCTGGCAAGACCTTTGCCCTCCGTCGCAGACTACCGCTCACCCGTCAAAGGATTGTACTTATGTGGCAGTGGCAGCCATCCAGGTTTGTGCCCAATACGTAAAACAGTACGTATTGGGTTTAGAAATGTCATCAGTGTGATATCATGTTTCATAAAACCAGGTCAGGTAAATATTGAGCTTGACGTGCATGACCTCCCCTGTGTTCTCCAGCATTTATCTGAGCTTTTCTCATTCAGGTGGAGGTGTTATGGGTGCAGCCGGCTGGAATTCAGCTCTCAGTGTTCTGGCGGATTTCAAGCGACTGTGATCTCGGCCTTCAATGGGGAATATCACTTTCCAATGGGATATTTCAATGAAAAGAGAGATGAAGACATATTAAGTGTTGTTGACATTGTGTGTGATTATTATGTCTTGCACAGCCTTTGAAACACTTCCAAAATGTTGCCCTATTCTATCTATTTTTTAGTGAAATTTGAGATATGTAAAATCATGGTAAAACTTTACTATATGTTTTAATTAAGTAACATTAGTTAACCACTGTAGTTAACATAAATGAAGAATGAACAATACTTCTACAGCATTTATTAATCTTAATGTTAATTTTAACATTTACTGATACATTATTAAAAACTATGTGTTTTGTATTACCTGAGATGGAACATGTGAATAGGACCACATTAAATGTTCTGACAAAAAGCTATGACATTGTTTTTATAATAACTTAAATGATATTATTTTGATAATAAACTAATTTGGTGCTATTAAAGTAAGGGGTCTTTGAAGCTTTATTGTTTTCCTTTAAATTTTTAATTTTTGCTATTCTGCTCTGTGAAGCTAGTGCACAGAACTGCAGACTTCATCTCTAATAAATTAATTACATAAAATAATATAAAAAGATTTCTATAATGCATTTCAATTTACAGTCAAACCAAAATTTATTCAGACACCTTGAACATTTCATTCATTAATACAGTTTATTCACTTTAGTTTAAACAATGGTAATAAAATATGACAAGATCTCAGAGTTAAACTGTGTCAGAAAAAAAACAATCTTAATTATGTCAGATCACACTTAAGCGAAACATGGTCAGGTCAAAGTGTCTGAATAATTTTTGGTTCCAAATTTTTATCAGTTTTACTGGTAGTCCACTGTATGAAGAATTTTTGGGTATAATATGTCACAGTTTACTTTATTTAGCTATCCTTACTTACATAAATGAACTATAGTGTCCTGCAACCACTAGTAAAAACATATCAAAAATGTTGGTTGGTTTGACTGTACATAATAAATCACAGCACCCAGGGCAAGACTCCAAAAGAACAAATATTAATTTAAGGCTATGTTTATTATAGCTTGCTAACCTAAGTACAACTCTTACTCTTTCTTCAGTATATACAGTATGTAAAATGTACACAGTATGCAAATTTTTCTGCATGCTTGAAAATCCGGATGACCCACTACAGTACATATGCCAAATGTGAATAAAACAGAGCACAAAGCACAAAAGTAATTTCAAGTGTGATGAAAAGTTCAGCCATGATTTTTAACATCTTTTGATTAACGTGTTTGATTTGCAAAAAAGGTAACAGGATTAAAGTCAGCAATCAGAAAAAAAAATTATAGCCCCAACAAAACGTTGCAAAACGTCTTTTGAACGGAAACAGTGGTTCGTTGAACACTCCGTTCTGATGACGCAAGAGTTGCAACTATGGCAGCTGAGAAGGCCATTCTTTGTGTTCCTTTTTGAAGAATTCCTGATGAAGTCTGTATAAAGACGTGTTTGTGTTTTTGTAGAAAATGACCGATCGTTTCGCTAGATAAGACCCTTATTCCTCGTCTGGTATCATTTAAAGCCCTTTGAAGCTGCACTGAAACTGTCATTTTGACCTTCAACCATCTGGAGGCCATTGAAGTCCACTATAAGGAGAAAAATCCTGGATGTTTTCATCAAAAACCTTAATTTCTTTTCGACTGACGAAAGAAAGACATGAACATCTTGGATGACATGGGGGTGAGTAAATTATCAGGAAAATTTTATTTGAAAGTGGACTAATCCTTTAATACTGCAAAATATGCTCGATGTTACAGTCACTGCCCTTGCCGTCCAGAATAAAAGAGAACATCCCAATCGAGTGAAGGGATTTGTGGAAACTGTGGTTTCTAATTATTGTGATCCAACATTTGCATTTATGTCTATGAAAGTTTATGAAAGTATCACTCCACAACACAATAGCAAAATATATTAGTATAGTATTTTTATGTTACATTAATCAGTGTCTAGCACACCTTCCTAAGGAAAGGATATGGACCAGAAGACATTGCAGTTACTAAATGTTATTTAGACAGATTTGAATAAGTTCCAGATCTATACTTGTGCTCTTATTATTTAAAGGGTTAGTTCACCCAAAAATTAAAATTCTGTCATTTATTACTTACCCTCATGCCGTTCCACACCCGTAAGACCTTCGTTAATCTTCAGAACACAAATTAAGATATTTTAGTTGAAATCCGATATCTCCGTGAGGCCTCCATAGGGAGCAATGGACACTTCCTCTCTCAAGATCCATAAAGGTACTAAAAACATATTTAAATCAGTTCATGTGAGTACAGTGGTTCAATATTAATATTATAAAGCGACGAGAATATTTTTGGAGCGCCAAAAAAAAACTAAATAATGACTTATTTAGTGATGGCCGATTTCAAAATTTCAACTAAAATGTTGACACAATGTAGAATTACTTGCTATGTATGTTCGGAGATCAGCAATATTAATTTCTCATCCATTTTGTTTCGTTCTCTGTTTGTTGATGTCGCTGTACAGTAAGAATGTTGTGACAGTTGGTCGGTGTTGTATTTGTCCCGCCCCTCCATCATTCTGATTGGACGGCTGGCTAAAAAGTGACAGTGATGAGTGCAGCGTTTTACTCAAAGTTGAACATTCTTCAACTCGAGGCGACCAGTAAAAAACGCCGAGCTCTCAGCGCTTGAGCGTGAAAAAGACGCTCAGCGCCTCGTTACGCTCCTGGCGTTTAAAAAACGCGGCGTTCCCATTGAAAACAATTGAAAAAGTACGCTAGCAGCTGGAAAAACTGCTCTGGTGGACACACGGCCTAGGGATCTAGAGAAACCATCGCTCATTTTCTAAAAACAAATTACAATTTTATATGTTTTAACCATAAATGCTCATCTTGAACTAGCTCTCTTTTTCTTCTCTATTTGAATTCCAGCAGTGGAGACACTGATAAGTGTATTACTGCCCTCCACAGGTCAAAGTTTGAACTAAATTGTCATATACAATATTCTAGTGCAAGTATATAACAATTAATTCAAACATTGACCTGTGGAGGGCAGTAATACACTTAGCAGCGTCTACACTGCTAATAGAGAAGAAGAAGAAGAGAGCTAGTTCAAGATGAGCATTTATTGTTAAAACTTATATAATTTATTTATTTATTTTTTCGAAAATGAGCGATGGTTTCTCTAGATAAGACCCTTATTTCTCGTCTGGGATCGTGTAGAGCCCTTTGAAGCTGCATTGAAACTGTAATTTTGACCTTTAAATTTGGGCTCCACTAAAGTCCACTATATGGAGAAAAATCCTGGAATGTTTTCATCAAAAACCTTAATTTTTTCGACTGAAGAGAGAAGGAAATAGACATCTTGGATGACATGGGGGTGAGTAAATTAGCCTATCAGGAAATTTTAATTAGAAAGTGAACTAATCCTTTAATACTTTTTTAAAAAAAAAATTTTATTCTTTATCATATTTGTTTCTGCCACTCATTTATTGTTCTGCCTACGAAATGTCACTTTAATATCCCAGTGCTTTCCACTTTATATTTGTGTTTGGTCATGTTTACTAAATTTGTGTATGGTCCCATTAATGTTACTGTAAGTCTGAGCCTCGTCACAAGCATTTCAGTGCTCACTTTCCCCAGTGTAATTGTGAAACTGGCAAATAAATGCCTCTTGACTTGATTAAATGTTTGGCTCCAGGACACAAGTATGGCCCCTGCGGCCCTTTAAGACGCTGGTTCTGGGAGGCGCTTGAGTGCAGTTCAACACACACACGCCTGACGCTCCGCTCGACGCCCAGGAAGAGAAACAGCCACACATATATCGCCACAAGTTTAAATATGTCGCTTCATTTGTTGTTTTAACGTGTATTCTGTCGTGTATATGTTCCTGTAGTCGTATTTAGGGTAATAATGCTGGATGGTTGGACTAATGAAGTTCAGTTTGGATTTCTGCCGGTTACTGGGGCTCAGCGGTGAGTTTTACGTCTGCATGGAAACTTTGTTTCTGTCTGTCCGAGTTATAAAGTTAGTTTTCCATGAATCAGAGCGTAAAACACAGGGCACAGTCTGCTTATCTCGCCGCAAGTCGCTTTAGTGATAGTGATATCATGTGAGTCAGTTTTATAAAGTGTATTGAAGAAATCATGATGCCAATTATGCAAATGTTGTTTAATATAATCGTATCTGCGGTTGTCACCCGGATAGCTTTTATTTGTGTGTGGTAATGTATCTAAACCTTAATATATGTCAAATCCATATTTAATGCTAAATATTAAACATTACGAAGAATAGTTAATAAACTTAAGTTGTTTGTTAAACTCTCACAGATTTTGTATTTTATTTACAGTTGACAATGGAGTAAAGAAATGAAATCTATACGTTTATCACAGGCTTTTTGTTTAAACCGATTTGGTTTATTATTTTAAAAACTGATTCAAATACTAGAAATCACATGCAACAGGCCTGTGAATCACAGACACACTAAACATGATTTTAACCGCAGATAATTTCCTGTTTAAATGTGTTTTGTTAAGAATAAACATTTTCAGACAAACCAGTTCAGATGCATTCTAATTTAGTTAAAATCTGTAATGGGTTTAGCAGGATTGTACATTTTTAAAAGCACGGTTTGGGGTTTATAGGTTGCCTCAGGTCTAATGGCAAACATTTCTTTTTCATTCAATCATAAACATAAAGGTTCTTCAATGTTTCTTTTGGACAATCTACAAATCTTATGATCAAAAACCATTTAGGGCTCTTGAGTTACCCATATGATTCTTAGGAGATTTAAAAAAAAAAAAAAATCTCTGTTGGAAAATCCTTGCAAGTAGCTGTGTTTTGGAACATGATCACTAGTTCCTAGCTGGTCTAAGCTGGTAAACCATATTGCTTAAGGTGGTCTAGAAGGTTTTTGGAATGTGGTTGCTGGTATACACACACGCACACACACACGTATATGCATGCATGCCTCATTACCGGCTGTTTCTATGGTCCACTATATGTAAGATGTCCACCATATTGGAATGGTCAAACACTTGAACGTGAACATTTAGACACATGAATATCTATATCTGCAATAGACTTCAGCTGATGATTGTGATGAACTGATGAACTAACACAATACAACAAGACAAAGGCTTTGGCTAACACGATATTCAATAGTTACTATAGTAAAGAAATACTGAATTAATACATATTCCCCCGGTTTCAGAGACAAGGCTTAAAGGTGCCCTAGAATTGAAAATTGAATTTACCTTGGCATAGTTGAATAACAAGAGTTCAATACATGGAAATGACATACAGTGAGTCTCAAACACCATAGTTTCCTCCTCCTTATATAAATCTCATTTGTTTAAAAGACCTCCGAAGAGCAGGCGAATCTCAACATAACTGTTACGTAACAGTCGGGATCATTAATATGTATGACCCCAATATTTGCATATGCCAGCTCATGTTCAAGGCATTACACAAGGGCAGCCAGTGTTAACGTCTGGATCTGTGCACCGCTGAATCATCAGACTAGATAAGCAAGCAAGAACAATAGCGAAAAATGGCAGATGGAGCAATAATAACTGACATGATCCATGATATTTTTAGTGATATTTGTAAACTCTTTCTAAATGTTTCGTTAGCATGTTGCTAATGTTCTGTTAAATGTGGTTAAAGTTACCATCGTTTCTTACTGTATTCACGGAGACAAGACTGTCGTTATTTTCATTTTTTTAAACACTTGCAGTCTGCATAATTCATAAACACAACTTCATTCTTTATAAATCTCTCCAACAGTTTGTAATGTTAGCTTTAGCCACGGAGCACAGCCTCAAACTCATTCAGAATCAAATGTAAACATCCAAAAAAAATACTATACTTATGCGATTAGACATGTTGCATGATGAACACTTTGTAAAGATCCATTTTGAGGGTTCACAGACACATTCAGGGGACACCTTAGACTTATATTACATCTTTTGAAAACGCATTCTACGGCACCTTTAAAGGTGCTAAAGAGGATGTTTTGATTTATACATTTTTGCAATATTACTTGAAACTGTCTTTACTAACTGATAAAAGACTATTTATTAGGTGCACTGAAAGTAATAATATTAATATACATAATCTGTGCACGAGGTAGGGCCTTAAAAACATCAGCCAATCATTTACGCGATCATTGCGTAAACGATTGGCCCTCTGGCTTGTCAATCACTGCCGTGACGTTCCTTGTGAGAGACGAGCGTGGCTGCGCTCTCCAGTAACTTTCCACACTCCACAGGCACCGCATGCAATGTTTTTGTCAGGAGACAGGAGTAACAACTGCAGATTATGAGTCACCTGCGGTGAGTCCGACATAATGAATCCAAAAAACACGACACAGCGAATGCCGGTGGTAAACACTCGTGTTCCAATACTCGTGCACGAGTTTTGGGAGGCGTTCTTACGCATGCGCTCATTTCAAAAACTCAGTAACAGTCTTTGGTTTCTCAGTCGACAAACAAATCCTCTCTATCACCTTTAAGCTAATCCTAGACTAAAATGGATGTTGGAGCTGTCTTAACTGAAATCATCTTGCACTGATGTATCTTAAAATATGTCAGTGCCATTGTTTTTTCTCAAGATGCATACCAGTAATGTAACATTTTTTTTTTTTTTCTAAGACACATTTATAAAAGCTACATAAATCTCATAATTGAACTAAGGCCTAATCCTGGCTTAATCTAAGCCCTGTCTGTGGAACTGGGCTATAAAAACACAAACCAACACATTCCTATATTTGAAAGGTTATCCCATTACAAATATCTGCATTTTTACAACCAGAGACTGCACAATGTTGTGGCGTCTTGGAAAAATCATTGATTTTTATTATGAGTGATGCATTATTATTGTGAGCATCTGAAATGTTGACTTCCAAAATGGCTGACATGTTGACGTGTCTGGAACGTTGGCATCTACACATTCACCAATCAGGCATAACATTATGTCCACCTTCCTAATATTGTGTTGGTCCCCCTTTTGCTGCCAAACCAGCCCTGACCCGTCGAGGCATGGACTCCACTAGACCCCTGAAGGTGTCCTGTGGTATCTGGCACCGAGTTGTTAGCAGCAGGCCCTTTAAGTCCTGTAAGTTGCAAGGTGGGGCCTCCATGGATTGGACTTGTTTGTTCAGCACATCCCTCAAACACTCGATTGGATTTAGATCTGGGGAATTTGGAGACCAAGCCATTCCTGAACCATTTTTGCTTTGTGGCAGGGCACATTATCCTGCTGAAAGAGGTCACAGCCACCCGGGAATACTGTTTCCATGAAAGGGTGTACATGGTCTGCAACAATGCTTAGGTAGGTGGTACGTGTCAAAGTAACATCCACATGAATGGCAGGACCCAAAGTTTCCCAGCACAACATTGCCCAAACCATCACACTGCATCCTCCGACTTGCCTTCTTCCTGTAGTGCATCCTGGTGCCATGTGTTCCCCAGGTAAGCGACACACACGCACCCGGCCATCCATTTGATGTAAAAGAAAATGTGATTCATCAGACCAGGCCATCTTCTTCCATTGCTCCGTGGTCCAGTTCTGATCTCACTTGCCCACTGTTGCCGCTTTCGGTGGTGGACAGGGGTCAGCATGGGCACCCTTACTGGTCTGCAGCTATGCAGCTCCATACACAACAAACTGTGATGCACTGTTTCTGACACCTTTCTATCAGAACCAGCATTAACTTCTTGAGCAATTTGAGCTACAGTAGCTCGTCTGTTGGATCGGACCACACGGGCCAGCCTTCGCTCCCCACGTGCATCAGTGATCCTTGGCCGCCCATGACCCTGTCACCGGTTCAATACTGTTCCTTCCTTGGACCACTTTTGATAGATACTGACCACTGCAGACCGGGAAAACCCTGAAAGAGCTGCAGTTTTGTAGATGCTCTGACCCAGTCGTCTAGCCATCACAATTTGGCCCTTGTCAAACTCGCTCAAATCTTTACGCTTGCCCATTTTTCCTGCTTCTAACACATCAAATTTGAGGACAAAATGTTCACTTGCTGCCTAATATATTCCACCCACTAACAGGTCTATGAAGAGATAATCAGTGTTATTCACTTCACCTGTCAGCGTTCATAATGTTATGCCTGATCGATGTACATACGTATGGGCTGACCAGCCGATGATCAGGCGTTCTGAAACACAGCTACCGGTTTAAGCTAGATTCTTCAGACCAGAGTTTTGGTGTCTGGGCTCTTTAAAGCACCAATACATGGATGATTTTCTAAAAAGCTGGAAAATGAAAATTCTTTGAAGAACTTGAAAAGGTTCCCCAATGACATCAGGCTGTAAAGCCCCTTTAGCTTTTAATGGGAACCTATATTTATTTTTTTATGAATTGTCATTACATGAAGTACTGCTATTTTGTGTTGTCTGATATTGGGCTGTACTCAAAGTTGGTGGTAGACATGTAAATATGCTTAAGAGCATAATCCATCATTAAATGCTGAGGTGTGCATAGTTTTCTCCCACCAGGGCTGTTGCTGTACATTGCTATTTGCCTGTCTGTTGCATTCACTGTAAAATGATCAGAGATGTCGAAGGTTGACAGGGTATCCAAGTAGCTTAAATAAACATTGTTGTTAACATTTGTAACATGTCTTTACATTCCTTTTCTGCATGCAAGTATTTACTTATTTGTAGCATGAATCAAGATTGTCGACTGCTGTTTTAATCAAATGGATTCTGCATACTGACTGGCAGCAGTGAACTGTATCAGTCGGGATTTTTGCATGGAACAGTTTGCATGTGTCTAGCCTGGGGCCATCTGTGGTTTCTGTATCTTAGCAAGGTAAATCAGTGTTTTAGACCGCCATTGTCACAAGGCTATCGAAGTGTGAGATGAGTCACTTAAAGGGAAGTTTGCTGGTCGATGCATCACTTTCCTGTGGTTGCAGGGCTCATCTCAGATCACGGCCTGCTTCTTAGGCGAAGCAGTGCATGCATTTGCATTTGTCTGAGACTTGTGGTGCTACTTTGGCTGTGATTTATAACTGAAGGCAAACTGTGTGCGTCTGTTTGCTGTACGTGAACAATTATGTGAGATATTAAGTGTGTTGTAATGGGTAATGGGAGTGGTTGAAGATACAGTGTTTTTTTAGAGTGTCTAATGTACCTTCACTTCTCTGTACCAAAGCATTGAATGAATAGTTAGCAAGCTTGTAAAATTCTGTCTCTTTCTGAATCAGGAATGGTTTTGTTTGGCTAAGAAATGGGGAGAAGGAAAAAAAAAAAAAAGTGGGTCTTGGTCATTTTGTGGTGTTTGTCAAACAAAAATGTGTGTTTCGGACATTGTGCAGATGGTTGCGTATTATGATATGTATTAATCAAAGCCCTGGGCTGAATCAAGTATAAAACTATCACTGAGCTGTCAGGAATCCCATAAAAGAAAACAAAACCTGAAAAATGTAGTCTGAAAACCATCTGCTTTGTTTAGCTAATGGCATAATCCAAAAATCTGTCGTTGGACGATCTTCAGAGAAAGTATTGCTTTACTAGGCCGCAGTTTAAATGGCTTTCTTGAGGAATGTTTTGAGCTGTGTAGTTTATGTGAGGCCGTGTAGCTTGGAGAAATGTCTGCAAGGTCTAATTTTACCATTGCTGCAGGGGAACTTTAGGATGGCTGACAACTGAATTGCAGTGCTGCAGGGCTTTAGGTCCCATGTTTGTTGAGTGAGTGTGTTTTTCTTTTTGCTGATGCTGACTCATTTTACTCTGGTTTTTCTGCGGCAGACATGATGTGAAATTAAAATCTTTGCACAGCTGGACCCTGAAAATGCTAAGTAAACAGACATCAGCTGTCAAGGCTAAAAATGTATAACATAGGCTTTGAGTTTATGTACAGTATTGTATAGTGGCTAATGCAATTAGAGAAGTAAAAACCAAGATTTGGTTGTGAGTGAAGTTTTCATGGGTTTTTACTAGTCTGACTGAAATGTGTCATTTCATAGTCATTTTCTTACTTTGAGTGTCATGTGAGCATTTACAGTTTATAAAGAACTAGGAAATGGTAAATGTTGGGATTTGACCACATAATCTAATACAAAACAATTGTTTATTATAATTTCTGCATTATTGAATGTTTTTAACTCAAAACGTGTGGTGTTTGCTAATGCTGCTCTAGTGATTCTATTGGCTTGAATTGAACTTTGGACTTATGGATTGTTTTCTCTGCATTTTTGCACAGGCTCCAGTGATGAGAGGCCAGAGGAGATGGACACAGGTGCCCTCCCCGGGCAGAATGACGACACACTCTCACAGGTAAGAACTTTGGGCTTTTTTCATGAATTGAAAAGATGGTTAAATCAGTAATGAGAATGACGTGCATGTTCCCCTGTTGTTTTTGAATAAACTGCTTGCATATGTTTTCTGACCAATAGTTTTAAGTCTGAAATTTAATTAAAATTTAATTCAGGTCTTTTAACAACTGTGGCTATTCTTGTTAACTATTCCTGATTAGGGTTGCAAAGGGGTGGAAAGTTTACGGTAACTTTCCACGGGAACTTAACCTGGGGAAATTTTTAACTTAACAGGAATTTGTGGGAATTTATGGTAATTAATTGGAAATTGAGAAATTTATATAAATTGTATATAAAATGTATCTCACACACACACACACACACACACACACACACACACACACACACACACACACACACACACACACACACACACACATATATATATAACATTTTGTTTTGTCATAACATTATTATTTATTTCATTATTTATATCATTAGTGTTATTTATTTCAGATCCTTCAGAAATCATTCTAATATGCTGATTTGATACTCAGTTATCAATGTTAGAAACGGCTGTGGTGCTTAATATTTTTTTGGAACCTGTGATACTTTTTTAAGGATTTATTGATGAATAAAAAGTTTAAAAGAACAGCATTTATTCAAAATAGAAATCTTTTGTAACAATACAAGTCTTTTGAATATCACTTTTCATCAATTTTACACATCCTTGCTGAATAAAAATATTTTAAGTAGCAGAGGAGGTTGTTAATCAGTTTCGGCTGCTTTGGTGTTAATGAAATTAACAACAGGTGCACTAGATGGGCTACAATGAGACGACCCCCAAAACAGGAATGGTTTTACAGGTGGAGGCCACTGACATTTTTTCCCCTACTCACTAGTTTTGCGTTTGGCTAGGGTCAGTGTCATTACTGGTAGCATGAGGCGAAACCTGGACCCTACAGAGGTTGCACAGGCAGTCCAACTCCTCTAGGATGGCACATCAATACGTGCCATTGCCAGAAGGTTTGCTGTGTCTCCCAGCACAGTCTCAAGAGCATGGAGGAGATTCCAGGAGACAGGCAGTTACTCTAGGAGAGCTGGACAGGGCCATAGAAGGTCCTTAACCCATCAGCAGGACTGGTATCTGCTCCTTTGTGTAAGGAGGAACAGGATGAACACTGCCAGAGCCCTACAAAATGACCTCCAGAAGGCCACTGGTGTGAATGTCTCTGACCAAACAATCAGAAATGAGCTGTGTCCCAATTCAGGGTCCGCGCACTTCGAAGTGCATGAAAGGGGTGGGGTTTTGGAGTGGAGGGTTGCCAGGTCTGCGCAACAAAGCCATCCCAAATGTAGTGTAATCACAGCACAAGTAAGTATCCCAATCCCAGACATGGCAACAATGAGCCGAGCGTCGTTACATGGCTATCGGCTGTGTGACAGACAGCTGACAGTTGACGTTTATGTGAGCATTTTAAAGTTTATGACTTTCATTGGGTTTTGACATGCTTCACTGCCGGCGACGACGGGACACTGGACCAAAATATGTATGGTTAAACTATGTAATGTTTGTTTTATATCATTCGCAATAGTTAACCTTGTTTGTTTTTGTTTTTTTTATATTAAATTATGTTAAATTTATGTTAACTGTTTTTATATTAAATTATGTTAAATTTATGTTAACTGTGAAAATATATACATTCATATTTATACATTTATTCTGTATTTAAGTCTGAAATTAAAATACAGTACTTTAGGATTTTATTCAACTGCACTCCATCTCAGAGACAAATACTGTATTTATGAAAACCAGATATTACAGTTTGATTTAGATATTGGTGAACACGGAGCATTGCTTACATTTATGTGAATTCACACAGAACTCCTGTCGTCACTGGCGCGCAATGAACTGTGGGATAGTGTAGACCGCGAAGTGTCTTGAGATGGGAGCTTCATTCCACTGGGAAACGGAGAGGGTGCACTTGAAGTCGCTCTCGAATTACGTCATCCCTCCTCGCGCCGCGGTGAATCGCACTTCAAAGTCCGCTTTCCCCCCACTTTTCTCAAGAACAGAATACAGTGCATAAAATGTGTCAATATCAATATTATTTAAATGTCACTTTGTCAATGAAACAGCCTAATTTCTGTACAGCTTATTTTTGTGATGTAAGTTAAAAATGAAATGCATAAGTTATACATTATGTTTGTAAAGTAATTTATTTGTAAATGAGCCAGAGTAATTTCTAATTACTATAATTTCTGTTCGATCATTTTTTTTACGCATGTTCACGTCTGTAAATAAAAGAATTGTTCTGTTCATTGTTTATTTCTTTTATGCAACTTAGAATTTTACATGAAACATTTTACATATACAACATATACAATCATTTTTTCATCATGTAAATTAAATATTTTTACATTAAAATAGGCTACATCATTCTATACATTACATAAAGTACCTTTACAACTGTTTACAACAGAACTTAGGTTGAACATCATAAACAACGACTGAGATGGAGTGCAGTTGAATAAAATCCTAAAGTACTGTACTTTAAATTCAGACTTAAATACAGAGTAAATGTATAAATATGAATGTATATATTTTCACAGTTAACATAAATTTAACATAATTTAACATAAAAAGCAAACAAGGTTAACTAGTTGCGAATGATATAAAACAAACATTACATAGTTTAACCATACATATTTTGGTCCAAAGTCGTGTCCCGTCGTCCCCGGCAGTGAAGCATGTCAAAACCGAACGAAAGTCATAAACTTTAAAATGCTCACATAAACGTCAACTGTCAGCTGTCTGTCACACAGCCGGTAGCCATGTAACGACGCTCGGCTCATTGTTGCCAAGTCTGGGATTGGGATACTTTTATACTTGTGCTGTGATTACACTACTTTTGGGATGGTTTTGTTGCACAGACCTGGCAACCCTCCACTCCAAAACCCCACCCCTTTCATGCACTTCGAAGTGCGCGGACCCTGAATTGGGACACAGCTACAGACTTCATGAGGGTGGCCTGAGGGCCTGACGTTCTCTAGTGGGCCCTGTGCTCACTGCCCGGCACAGTGGAGCTTGATTGGCATTTGCCATTGAATACCAGAACTGGCAGGTCCGCCACTGGCGCCCTGTGTTTTTCAGATGAGAATAGGTTCACACTGAGCACATGTGACAGACACGAAAGGGTCTGGAGAAGCCGTGGAGAATGTTAAGCTGCCTGTAACATTGTTCAGCATGACCGGTTTGGTGGTGGGTCAGAGATGGTCTGTGGAGGCATATCCATGAAAGGACACACAGACCTCTACAGGCTAGACAATGGCACCCTGACTGCCATTAGGTATCGGGATGAAATCCTTGGACCCATTCTCAGACCCTACGCTGGTGCAGTGGGTCCTGGGTTCCTCCTGGTGCACGACAATGCCCGGCCTTGTGTGGCAAGAGTATGCAGGCAGTTCCTGGAGGATGAAGGAATTGATACCATTGAATGGCCATCCTTCATCTCATTAGGAGCATGCCCCGACGTTGTCAGGCATGTATACAAGCATGTGGGGGCCATACAAACTACTGAGTACCATTTTGAGTTGCTACAATGAAATTTCAGCCTGTTGCATCATTTTTTCACTTTGATTTTTGGGGTGTCTTCTAGAATTCAGTCCTAAAGATATCCAGCATGATATTTTTCCCCAATGAGATCTTATGTGTTTTCAAATTGTTCCTTTAATTTTTTTGAACTGTGTGTGTGTGTGTGTGTGTGTGTATGTATATATGTATATATGTATATATATATATATATATATATATATATATATATATATATATATATATATATATATATATATATATATATATATATATATATATATATATATATATATATATATATATATATATATGAACTTTTTACTTCATTATTTATTTTTCTGACAGCTTTCACTCCTTACATTTTTACACACACATCTGTACTTTGTACATCTTACATTTGGTGGCATCTCTAATAAATCATGAATCTGTGTTTTTGTTCACACCCAAATTTGACAAGCTATATAATAAATGATCTGTGGGGTATTTTGAGCTGAAACCTCACAGACATGTCCTGGGGACACCAGAGACTTGCATTGCATTTTGTAAAAGGCGCATTATAGGTTCCCATTTAAATGAACTTTTATTCAGCAAGGACTCATTAAAATGATCTAAACAGACAGAAAAGACTTATGTTACATTAGAATGTTACCAAAAAAAACAAAACAAAAAAAATTAAATGCTGTTCTTTTTATTCAAAGAGTCCTGAGATTTTTCTTTCCACTTATTTTATTTATTTATTTATTTATTTATTCATTCCCTGTAAAAAGTTTTCATGGTTTGTGCAAAAATATTAAGTGGCACAACTGTTTTCAAAATTGATAAGTATAAGAAATATTTCTTGAGCACCAAATCAGCATATTAGAATGATTTCTGAAGGATCAAGTGACACTGAAGACTGGAGTAATGATGCTGAAAATTCATCTTTGCCATCACAGGAATAAATTATATTGTAAAATATATTAAACTACAAAAGTTATTTTAAATTGTAATAATATTTCAAAAATATTACTGTTTTTGTTGCATTTTTGATCAAATAAATGCAGCCTTTATGCACATTTAGAGTTTTTTCAAAACCATAGGAAGAAGTGAATGAACTTTATCTTCAACATATCAGTTGGGTTAAGGTCAGGTCATTGTGCTCAAAACAGAGATACTCCCAGCATATTTTTTTGCAGTTGCTTTGAGGCTCTTTTGTTCCAAGAAACACTTTTTTTCTTTTTCTTTTTTTTTTTTTGGTGAATGTTTTACATTCATGCTGCAACATTCAAATTATCTTATCTATCCATGATGGTGTGCATTCTTCCACAGACTATATAATATTAGATGGTTGTCTGCTCACCAGAAACTGTTACCCTGTGGTCACCTTTTAAGAATTTAAGCTTTGAGTTAGATTTTATTTTTGTTAACCACTCATAGGGAGAGCAACACTGGCTTCATTCATTTGTACATTGTCAATCAGCATATGGATTTATGGAGACCAAAGTCCTTCAAGGTGGTTTTGTATCATTTTCAACTTTGTTTTAGTGCCTATAACTAAAGAAGTCTTTCTTAAATAAGGTAAAGATGTTTAAGAAGGGAATTTTGATCAAGTAACAGACCTCTGTTTGCTGCTATTTTGCACAGTGTTTCTCTTCTGTAACCAATAAAGTACCTGCATGTCCGTTTGTTCCCGATACCCTGTCACATTTGGGTTTGTGTGTGTGTGTGTGTTTACAGGATGTCTTAAATGGTGAGGAGGGTCTTAGTGATGAGGAGAAAGCCAGACGGAAAGCAGAGAGGCGCAAAGCCAAGAGGAAGGTGAGAGGAGATAAACTTTACCACACTAAGGACAAGAATGAATCACCTTTAACACAGAGTTTACTGTCAGGGCAGATCTATTAAGCATTGTTTTAAATTGTGCTCTTATTGTGAACGGAGCCAAACTATTTGGGATTTCATTATGTGCATTGTGTTGCTGCCAAAAAAATTAATTATTTTTTAATTTTTTTATTTTTATTTTTTAGCGTCAACGGCAGCGGAAGAAACTAGAGCGGGTTAAAAAGGATGAAAGTACTGAACAGGTAAATTGAAACTAGTTTAATGGTGAGGATGGCATGAGGGCTTTGACACAGGATGTTCCTTTTTTTAAAACATTGCAGCAGATCAGTGCATCTCATCTAGGTTAACCACAGTTACTAGGTATTTAAGAAAGCATGTTAAAAATAAAGTTTTTACTATGCAGTACATTGAATGTCAGTTTTAAAACCTACAAATATAATCTAGGGGTGTTGATTTAACACGTTGATTTAATTATTTAATTATGGGGGAAAAAAATAATGTTTTAAAATTATTAATGCATTTAACGCACCCGCCCCGCTCAAGACCTATGTTTTTTAGTATCTTATTTATTGCGCTTTTCCACTGCATGGGACGGCTCAGTACTGAACGGTACGGCTAGCTTAAATAGTACCACCTTGGTTGAGGTTCCAAGCGTGCCGTACCAATACTAAATGTGACGTGTAAACACTGCAGATCACTGATTGGTCAGAGAGAATTGTCACTACCAGCGTCATTGGATTTGAAACACGAGACGCAAAACCTGCTAAATTTAAATACCCAGTAACAGCCACTGCATTATCACTTCTATTTTTTTTATTATTTTTTTTCGCTCAACTTTTGTTTTAAACGACCGTCTCATACAACTTGAAAAAAGAAATGGCTGTATTGTGGTCAGTAGATGAGGTGCAGACTCGTTTGTAGCCGAGGAGCGGATCCATGGCAGTAGAGGTGGCGCAACTATAACTATCAGTCTGACCACTTTGAGGTGGTAATAAACTGCAGTGGAAAAGCAAACCAAAAGTAAGCGAGCCGCGCCAAACCGAGCCGAGCCATTCCACGCGGTGGGAAATCGCCAATAGAGTATCATTTCATGACAAAAAAATGTATTTCATATTTCCATATTAATAAAAACCTATTAAAGGTATAGTTCACCCAAAAAATAATTTCATCTGTCACCATTTGTTCACCTTCATAGCCGTTGAAGCCTAAAAGTTTGTGTAATAAATTCTATGTAGAATCAAATAAAATGTATATATTTTAAAGTTACTTTTTGTAATGTCTGTTTGATGCTTTTCTCATTTAACACAATAATGACTTTACATTAACTTTTGGGGCTAATTTCTCAGCCAAATTTGATGTGCGATTAATTAACCGCCACATCGTGTAACATTTTTAATCGCTTGACCACACGCACACAACCGTTCAAAAGTCTGGATTCGGTAATATTTTTTCAATGTTTTTGAAAGAAGTCTCACCAAGTCTGCACCAATAAAACAGTAAAATATTATTACCATTTATAATAACTCTTTTCTATTTTAAGATCTTACAATGTACTTTATTCCTGTGATGGTAAAGCTGAATTTTCAGCATCATTATTCCAGTCTTCAGTGTCACATGATCCTTCATAATTCATTTTAATATGGTGATTTGGTGCTCATGACAAATTTCTTATGATGTTCTGCTTAATATATTAGTGGAAACTGAATAGTTAGGTTTTTTTTGTTTGTTTGTTTGTTTGTTTGTTTTTTTAGGATTCTTTAGTGAATAAAAAGTTCATAATTTATTTGAAATGAAATGTAATTTATTTGTAGCAATATAAAAACTCTTTACTATCACACTTGATCGATTTTTTTTTAAAGCATCCTTTCTGAATAAAAGTATTAATTTCATTCAAAAAATATTATTGACCCCAAACTGTATTAGATTTAAAATTAAAAAAAAAAAATTAGTACTTGGAGTTTTAAAAATTTGATTTTTTTTTTTTTTTTTTTTTTAGGGGGAGGAGAATGCTGGAGCTGATTCTGAACTCGATGAGTCTGAGGACTCTGAGTCAGAGGAGGTGGAAGTTATTGGCCTTTCAAAGGTGGAAGAGAAGCCTGTCGCACCTCCAAGTACAAGTCCTTCCGGACCTCCTCTGGCTTCAGGGAACAAAAGCAACCGGCAGCCGACGGCCCGTTCTAGTGAGGAGGTATAAAAATGGAGACAACCATAGCTGATGGACTTCCAGAGTTTGCTGTTTAAATGTTTTATTGTTTGAATTGCTGACTTTGGCACTGTTTCCTCATTTTCAGGACCCAGGGTGGGATGTGAACAGTGCTTTTGTTGCCAATGCTGTCAGTCACATACGACCCAAAGCTAAAAGTAAAGGAGCTTACAAGTCGAAAGAGAACAAGGAAAATGAGAGCAGGACTGGAGAAGTGAGTTTAAGTGTTTATTCAGTGTTCTATGGAGCCCATAACTGCTGAACCTGGGCGTTGGGATTATTGGGTATTAACGTAGTTCATAAATCTGTACGGTGCTGTCACTGTGGACTTTTATTCTTTCAGCTAGTAGAGATGCCACTGTCATGACAGGTTGCATGTTTCATCATACTTTGCTTCTACCCAGCATTTCACATTATGCCGGGTACATATTGCACGATTACTACAATATAGTCTAGTGTCTACCATTTAGTAGCTGCTGTGTGCACGTTACTCGATGGATTGGTGGCAGGGTATCGCACAATACACAACTTTTCAATAGGAAGAATCGATGAAAATCTGTCTGTTCTTGTTAAAGGCACACTATGTACATTTTCACCGCTAGAGGTCACTTATTCAAAACAAAGGAATAGCTTGATGACGCCTTGATTTTGTGGAATCATGGGAGGTGTTGTCTTTGTCTACAGCCAGTGGAAAAGAATCGGTACAGGACTCGGGCAGGAATCATGTTCATTAATGAGATTATTACCGTTACTGTGGTATGAAGCAGAGCAGGGCCGAGTGCTGTGTGAGCAGAAACGAGGCCGCTGGAGCGATTGCTAATGAGAGACGAGCGCGATGCGCATCTCGAGAGCAGCAGAACTTTTATTATGCCGTAGTCGCCGCTTCCGCTTCTTCTGGTCAAGCGTATGTGTGTGGTGAAGCAGTACTGATTTATCATATTAGATACATTTGTGTGTTGAAAGTTGTTTGTGCTACTCTGCGTTCCCTCAGGGGCTACTATGAGACACTTGTTGAACACTGCAGTAAGCTAGATCGATATTAGGCATGATAAAACATGGTACTCATAGTAAATCAAGAAAATGACATTTAAACAATAAGACTTGCTGTGTTGAGCTTTAGGCCCCGTCCACACGGAGACGCGTTTCAGTGGAACCGCACAAATTTTTTATTGTATAGGCGTTTCGTCCACACGGATCCGGCGTTTTCGGAAGGTGAAACCGGTATTTTTTGAAACCGGGTCCCAGAGTAGAAAAATTTGAAAACGCCAGCTTGGTGTTGTCGTGTGGACGGGGCAATCCGTATATTTTCTGAAACGATGATGTAATCACCCCACGTGTCGACCCCTAGTCAGACGCACTAACACCACAAAACAGCACCAACAACAGCAATAGCAGACTCTAAATGCTTGCGTTCATGCTGCAGAAGCTACTGAACCAAAATAAAGTGTTATTTCTAAGCTTTGCTAAAGTTTGTATTCAGCGCGCAAGGTTTATGCGCATGCTCCAAGTCTTCTTCGCTGCTTTAAGTGCATTTCTGCGGCAGAATTACAGCGCCACATAATGGTCTGGCATGTATACTACATCGTTTTGAGTCGTTTCAGTGGTTTCGTGTGGACGCAGATATTTTTTGAGACGAGGAAAAAAAAAAAATCGGTTTAGGGTAAGCTCCGGCTTCGTGTGGACGTAGCTTTATAACATGATTAGTTTTCTGTTGATGAGTGTTTCCATCCAAACAGTTTCTCACCTGTCTAATAAAACGTATAGCCTAATATATTAAAGCGTCTTTGATGTTTCCATGGTTTCTTCAAAATAAAACCGGAAATCGAGGGTAACGCGTGTATGATGTCATCGATAGGTGACACACGGACATCGTCCGTGTTCTGGATAAATTTATTTCTCTGGATTTAAACATTCTTAGAAACATTTGGGATACTGTAATTACACAAGTCAACAAATATATAAAATTGTTCTAGTGGTTTTTGGATATTTTAATCCCAAAATCTTACATATTGTGCCTTTAATGCAGACCTATTTTGCCCCTTTTTACGTGATGTAAGTCTCAGGTGTGCCCAGAATGTATCTGTGAAGTTTCGGCTCAAAATACTCCACAGATCATTTATTTTACCATGTTGTAAATGCCCATTTTTGAGTGGAAGGAGAAACATGCTGTTTTCATGCATGTATCGTTAAATGCAAATGAGCTGCTGCACCCCACCCTGCTTTAAATCGCAATTAATATATTATACTTTTTTCTTTTTTAACAGGACATTGGCTTATCAGATGCTAAAACTAAAAGAAGTGCCATTCTAGTAGGTATGTAATTCTTTCACACACACAAAAAGATTCAGATTAGAGAGAGAATGTATGTCCAGTATGTAAATGTTTTTGTAGTTCACCCCAAAATTAAAATGGACATCATTTACTTAGTATTAGTACAAACTTATATGATTTCTTTCTTCCATTGAACATAAAATGTGAAATTTTGTCAAAGGACATTCTTTAGGAAAATGAATTAAATTACAAAATTTGGCTTCAGAAGTCTTGGCTTATGAATTGTATGAATTACTTTTATGGTGCTTTCTTTTATCTCTTTTGAATGGAGCCCCTAAAGGGACATGGTCATAGGAAAAAAAAATGAGATGGAAGGGAAAAAATATATATTTTAGTGCTTTTGCATTCTCTCACAAAAGTGTTGGGTTCGCTCATAAAACTTTGCATTTCCCCAAGTAACTTTGCATTCAAACTTCTGTGTCCTTTGCAAGCGAAGTTTTTCAGGGGAACGCAAAAGAATCTAAATGTATTTGTTTACCCTTCACCATTTTCCCTTTAGGGGCTTTTACTTTAAACCTTGACAGCCCCAGTCCACATTCACTTTCATTATATAAAAAGAAAAGATATTCCAGGATGTACAGGAAGTACTCTTTGTGTTCCTTGGAAGAAAGTCAGTCATACAGGTTTGAAATGACATGAGTTTGAATTAAAATTTAAATTTTTAGGTGAACATTATTCACAATTGAGTTTCACAGTTTATCATTTTTAAACATGTGCTGTTCTTTGCTTATGCAGTCTCCTCCATATCATCTTTCTTTCTTTTCACTCCAGAAAAAGGGATTCGGTTCGTTCAAGAGGGCCAGTACACACAAGCGGTTAGTCTGTTTACAGAGGCCATCAAGTGTGACCCAAAAGACTACAGGTGATGCTTTGATTTGACTGAAACCATATCCACATGTCTTTGCTTTTTTGTTGTTTTTCATTAATTCACTTTGAAATTTTGAAAACAGGTTTTTTGGGAATCGCTCCTACTGCTATTGTTGTCTGGAGCAGTACCCTCTGGCCCTCGCAGATGCTGAGAAGTCCATCCAGATTGCTCCTAATTGGCCCAAAGGCTATTACCGTAGGGGAAGTGCACTTATGGGGCTTAAGGTGCGACCCAGTGGCATGTTTTTTTTCCTCCCTGTATATAGATTGAATCTGCATTTAGGTGAGTATCAATAAATTTGCATGTGGGTTTGTTTGTAATAGAGGTACAGTGAAGCTGAGACAGCCATGGAACAGGTGCTAAAACTAGACCAAGATTGTGAAGAAGCCGTCAATGACCTCTTGTACTGTAAAGTGCAACAACTTACGGTAAGGGCTGGATCTCTTATTGTTACTCAATTGGTAAAGCATGGAGCTAACAATAAGGTTGTGGGATCAAACATAGTGATAAAACGTGTCGGGTGAATGCACAAAGTTGTACGTCATTGTCATGAGAAAGCACATAAAATCTTAAGATAATTAGTCATGAATCATTTACTATATTTTTGTCGTTCCAAATCTTTGTTTTCCTTTAAGTGGAACACCAATGGAAAAAATGAGCATTTCAGTATGACTCATCCATGTGTAATTTTTAGAGCTGCATAACTTTGGCTGGAATAAAAACAGCTCAGACATGCTAAGCATCTCCTTTTTTGTTCCACTGATGAACATTAGTCAAGCAAGTTTTGAATAACAGCAGGATGAGTAAATAATTTTCATTTTTGAGAGAAGTATTCCTTTGAATTTCTTAGAATGGGGTTAGATTTAAAAATACTTAGTTTGGAAGAAAAATAATGCAATCCAGGTATAATGCAAAAGAAAAGTATATAATTTCAGGCCTGTAATGGATAAAGGCTTTTCCTTCCTTCTTGTTAGGATCTTGGATATGATGAGGAGCAGAGTATTCATTTGCTGGAAAAATACAATACAGTGCAGGCTGTTGTAGCAGCGAAGGGTAAGAGCTCCTTGTCTGATTTTTTTTCATTGAAATGAACCACTTGAGGGTGCTATTGGTACACTCAGATTTAGTTCAGAGACGTGAACATTTTGGTCAAAAAAATAAAAATAAAATAATGGGCAGTTAGACCAGAAATCACAGTACAAGTCATTTATCACACACAGTACTGTAGAAACGGTACTATTATGAAATATTACAATTTACTAGAACGTTTTCTTTTTTAATATATTATGAAATGTAATTTATTTGTGGAGGAAAAGCTGAATTTTCAGCATTCATTACTTCAGTCTTATCACATAATCCTTCAGAAATCATTCTAATATGGTGATTTGCTGCTCAAACATTTATTAAGTTGGCTTGAAAAAGCCAACTTACTGTAATGCTATTTAAACTTATTATTTTTCTGAGACCAACTCTAACTCCTCCTAGAGCTTTCACTCTATAAACTCCAAACTCGGGTCAGACCTTCAGACTGTTGTTAACTTTGTTGCTATATCTTTAACTGATCTGACTTACAGTTTTCCTAAAAAAGCTGATTAAAACTGGAAAAACTGGAAACTCCCATTGACTTTCATTGAACTGCCTTGGCTGACCTGAACATTCCGTCCAACTGTCAAAATTCAAATTCAAACACACAGACTCAATTAAACTGCCATTCCTATTTCTGAGCCATTCAAACTCATTCAGTCTGTCTGATTGTCTATCTATCTATCTATCTATCTATCTATCTATCTATCTATCTATCTATCTATCTATCTATCATAGCAACCACCCAGATCACCCATGCAACCACCTTGAACACCATGGCAACAGCACATCAACCACACAGAGCACCCTAGCAACCTCGTAGCAATACCCTAGCAACCACCCTGAGTACCCTACCAACCGCATAGCAACACCTTAGCAACCACCCTGAGTACCCTACCAACCGCATAGCAACACCCTAGGAACCGCACAGCAACACCTTAGCAACCACCCCGAGCACCCTAGCAACCGCATAGCAACACCTTAGCAACCACCCCGAGTACCCTAGCAACTGAAAAGCAACACCATAGCAACCACCCAGAGTACCTTATCAACTGCATAGCAACACCTTAGCAACCGCATAGCAACACCTTAGCAACCACCCCGAGAACCCTAGCAACTGCATAGCAACACCTTAGCAACCACCCCAAGTACCCTAGCAACTGCATAGCAACACCTTAGCAACCACCCAGAGTACCTTAGCAACCGCATAGCAACACCCTAGCAACCACCCCGAGAACCCTAGCAACCACAAAGCAACACCTTAGCAACCGCCCCAAGTACCCTAGCAACCGCATAGCAACACCTTAGCAACCAACCACAGTACCTTAGCAACCGCATAGCAACACCTTAGCAACCACCTTGAGTGCCCTAGCAACCACATAGCAACACCTTAGCAACCACCCAGAGTACCTTAGCAACCGCATAGCAACACCTTAGCAACCACCCAGAGTACCTTAGCAACCGCATAGCAACACCCTAGCAACCACCCCAAGTACAGTAGCAACCGCGTAGCAACACCTTAGCAACTATCTAGAGTACCCTAGCAACACCATAGCAACCACCCCTAGTACCTTAGCAACCGCATAACACCCTAGCAACCACCTAGAATACCCTAGCAACACCATAGCAACCACCCCGAGTACCCTAGCAACTGCATAGCAACACCCTAGCAACCACCCTGAGTACCCTAGCAACCGCATAACACCCTAGTAACTGCCTTGAGTACTCTATCTATCTATCTATCTATCTATCTATCTATCTATCTACTAAACTAAAACTTAAACTTTCAAACTCTCAAACTTCAAAACTTTTAAAACTACTTCAAACTTTCTGGACTGGCTTTTTCAAGCCAACTTAAAGTTTGTCTCGACAAACTTTTTTATCTAGTTATTATTATTATTATTATCAATGCTGAAAACAGTTGTGCTGCTTAATGTTTTTGTAGAAACCGTGAGGTTGTTTTTTTTTTTTTTTTTTTTTTTTTTTTTCAGGATTTTTTTGATGAATAGAAAGTTCAAGAGAAAAGCATTAATTTGAAATAGGAAATCTTTTGTAATATTATAAATGTCTTTCCTTTTGATCATTTTAATGTATCTTTGCTGAATAAAATTATTAATTTTATTAAAAGATAAAAACTTTGAATGGTAATGTACAGTACTTTTTACACAGTGTGTATGTTATGACATATATGTTATTTAGCCTGGAAATAATAATAAGAATCTTTACAAATAAAAGTTACTTTATCTAATTTTTTTTTTTATCTTTTTTTTTTTATTCCAAACCTGGATATAAACCAAAAGATAATTATTCATAACAAATGATTAATTATTTTGGCATTGTGCAAATAAAGTTTAACTTTGTGCAACATGAGTACATCTAAAATGATGAACTGATTTATAAAACAATTGATTTAAAGTCTATATCATTGCAGCAAGATGCCATGTTGCTCCTCCAACATAAACAACTAAACTTTGCTTCACATTGTACATAATATCAACCCTCTGATAACTAGGCACACTCAGTTAATTTCTCATGGCTAATTTGTAACGTTGTAATAAAAAATCGAAATATTTTACAGCTTCAAATCAGGACTGTGCTCTCCTCCAGCCAGGGTAAGCTGACCGCAGTATTTCTTTTCATTTATTTTTTTTTAGTGTTGTTCTTTCCCTCTAATCCTATGTCCATATTTCTCTTTGGCTGTCTCTTACTCGCCTTCATAAGTCCTTGCAATTCCCTGTGGGTGGGCAACGTGACCACAGAACTGACAGAGAAACATCTGCGGGACCTTTTCAAAATGTGAGATCTGATGCCGCATCGGCTTTTGCAATATTTTAGTTCTGAAATGATTTCCTATGATTTTTGTTTTAATTTTTGATGATGATGTTTGCCAGTTACGGAGAAATTGACAGCATTCGGGTTCTGCATGAACGTTTCTGTGCATTTGTTAACTTTAAGAATGCCAACATGGCCTCCCGTGCAATGGAGAACCTCAATGTAAGTGAAACGCTAATAATAATTCATTATTATTTATTATTTGTTGTTGTTGTAGTTATTGTTATTATTTGTAGTAGTAGTAGTAGTAGTAGTAGTAGTAGTAGTAGTAGTAGTAGTAGTAAAGCCATTTTTTTATCCTAAATGTTTAAAATAGTATTACAAATAAGTGTAAACAAGCCTTTTTTTTGAGCTGTATATATTTTTACAAAAACTGTAGTAGTAGTAGTAGTAGTAGTAGTAGTAGTAGTAGTAGTAGTAGTAGTAGTAGTAGTAGTAGTAGTATTTTAATCAAGCCTTTTTTGAACCTTATGTATTGTTAATATACTTGTATGCGAAACCTTTTGTAAAACAGGGACATTTTATTGAGAATACCCGGCTAGTGGTTCGATATCCAGATCGACGGATTCAGAAAGTCCTCCCAACACCTGCCATTCAACAACCTGCAGGGGCTGCTGGGTAATTTAGTCTCTGTGCTATTAATGGGATAGTCAACCCAAAAATGAAAATTGTCATCATCATGTGCTGAACACGAAGATATTTTGGGGAATGTCAGTTATGACCCGTTTTTTTTTGTCGAGGGATGGAAGGGGTAACAATTTGTTATGTGACAATTGTATGTGTAGGTGAGAATGGCAAGAGACACAACGTAAACCAAAATAATGCAAAAAGTTATTTATTAACCCAAGTGAAAATAAAAGGAGTGAGTAGTAAATATGATAAATAGGTACACACTAATAAAATGACTCGCAATGAAAATAAACCCAAGCTGAAGGGATGCGAGCAGCGTGAAAGAAAATAACAAAAAAACAAACCCATAATGCACTGTGAGAGTCGCACATCGAATGAATTCCTGCTTCTGACCTGAAGATTGCGCCCACAGCTGAATCTTCCATCCATCAACTTTCCAAACTGCTGGTCCAATGTGGCTACAGCGTAATAGAGGTATAAATTCCTTTTTCACTCGGTAACAACAAACACTAGTAAAGATTAAAGGACAAAGGCGAAAACAAACCAAGTCAGAGCCAGAGACGACTAGCACATGCTCACTTCGGTGTGCTATTTAAAGGGGTGGTTGATTTGATTTCACTTTTTCCTTTTTACTTTAGTTAGTGTGTAACAATGCTGTAAGAGCATAAACAACATCTGCAAAGTTATGACACTCAAAGTTCAATGCAAAGGAAGATATTTTCTTTTAAAGAATTCTCTAAGAACTACAACAAACAGCTGGTAGGGACTACAACAAGCTTCTTCCCGGGTTAGTGACATCTTTAACCCTAAAATTTACATAAACCCTGCCCCTGAGAACACACAACAAAGTGGGTGAGGCCATGTTGGGCTGCTTTAGAGAAGAGGAAGGGTTGTTGTAGTAGTGTTGTTACGATGCCGTCATTTTACGTTGGACTGCTTCACAGACGAGGGTCAATTTAACACTGGATTTGCACAAAAGATTAACATAACAGCACATGCTAGTCGATGAGTTGAATCAACTCCACAGCAACTACACAATTTATCCACTAACCATACAGAAACATCCAGTTGCATTCTAAAAGTTGAAACTTTTTCCTCAGTCTCTCCATCAGTGTCCGACTCCGGTTTGAACAATGTAAGGCTGAACACTGTTACTGACAGTCGTCATTTTGGCTGCGTGAGATTCTCCACCTTTGTTGTTGAGCAACTGAAGCGTGAGCTGTTAAAGGAACACTCCACTATTTTTGAAAATGGGCTCATTTTCCAACCCCCCTAGAGTTAAACAGTTGAGTTTTACCGTTTTCGAATCCATTCAGCTGATCTCCGGGTCTGGCGGTAGCACTTTTAGCCGCAGCTTAGCATAGTTCATTGAATCTAATTAGACCGTTAGCATCTCGCTAAATGACCAAAGAGTTTAGATATTTTTCCTATTTAAAACTTGACTCTTCTGTAGTTACATCGTGTACTAAGACTGACGGAAAATGAAAAGTTGTGATTTTCTAGGCCGATATGGCAAGGAACTTTACTGAAACTTTGCTGCCGTACCATGGGTGCCGCAGGCGCAATGATATTACGCAGCGCCTGAAAATAGTCCCACTAAGTTTGTGTAGTTGGAGAGTTAGCTGGGGACTATTTGCAGGCGCTGCATAATATCATTGAGCCTGCTGCACCCATGGTATGGCAGCAAAGTTCCTTGATTATTACGCTGGAATGAGAGTATAGTTCCTTGCCAGCTAAAAGTGCTACCGCCAGACCCGGAGATCAGCTGAATGGATTTGAAAACGGTGAAACTCAACTGTTTAACTCTAGGGGGGTTGGAAAATGAGCCTAATCAAATCATTCCTTTAAAGCTCCGCCCTCTTCTGGAAAGGGGGCTGGGAGCAGCAGCTCATTTGCATTTAAAGGGATACACACAAAAACGCGTCTTTTTGCTCGCACCCAAATAGGGGCAAATTTGACAAGCTATAATAAATTATCTGTGGGGTATTTTGAGCTAAAACTTCACAGACACGTTCTGGTGACACCAGAGCATTATATTGGCATTATAGGTCCCTAGAACTCTAGTGGAAGACTTGATTGGCAGTGAGAGCAGTGACGTCATGGAAATTTAACGATGACGGACGATAGCAGGCAATAGGGGTGAGCCTAAGAGAATGACAGGGAGCAAGGGAAAGAAAAAGGGGAAAATACATAAGCACTCCCACAGGGACGTAACAGTCGGTAACAAAACCCCTTTGATGGGGTCCATCAACTGTTTGGTTACCCATATTCTTCAAAATATCATCTTTATGTTCAGAAGAAGAAAAAAATCATATAGGTTTGGAACAACTTGAGGGTCAGTAAATGATGACAGAATTGTCACTTTTGGGTGAACGATCCCTTTAATGAGAAAAATAATGGTAGTTTCAAAAGGCTTAATATATTTCTTTAAGAAATTGTAACTATTGTATGTTCAAACAAATGTTCTGTGAAAGCAGTGTCTACACAAATCTGTATTTCTTCTAGGCCAAGACGCAGAGGTCCTGTCAACGGAGATGAGTGTTACTTCTGGAGGACCACCGGTTGTCATTTTGGAGATAGGTGTCGCTATAAGCACATTCCCGATCACCGAGGCAAAGACTGGCAACCTTGAGTCAACACTAGCCTCTATTCCTCTCCCTAAGAACTCTGGGAGTTGACTGCATGACTGTAGGGACTGTAATCTTCACTTTGATTATCTGTAGGTCAGGACCAGTATTGTGGATCGGCGTCTTATGAAAGCTCTCTTGAGGTCAGAGTGCTTTGAACCTCACGGGGTTTCAAAGCAGATGGGACTATGGGAAAAGTGTCTCTTTTGAGGTGAGGTTTGGGTGGTGCAGAGTGGCAGAGCATCGCTGCACCGCATCGCCGTCTGCTGAGGTTTACATGGCCTCTTATATCGTAGGCTCTCTTCTCTCTTCCTGTGCCAACACCACCAACCCAAAGAAGAGCCGTAGATCTGGTCTGACATTTGAGTTCATCCTGAAAAAATGACTGTCATTCTGCATTTGAGGTCTCAAAACTTCAAAATGAGGATGGGAGTATCGTACCAAAGAATAATACTATGCCATATTTGGATTTTACGCTGAGAGAGAGAGAAAAAGGCAATCAGGGAAAATTAGCTTTCTAGTTTTGTGTGTGTTTTGATTTTATTCCACCACCTCAAACACACTCCAGCTGTTCATTCATCATTTTTGCAGTCATTTCTAATTGGACTAAAGATGTTTTCCCCACTACTTCTCTCAAACGGCCCTAAAATTCAAGACCTGTTAGGGTATATCAGTATTGCAAAGGGTTAGAGCAATTGTTTGAATCTTTCACAAACAAATTACATCTCATGATAAATTATTTTAAATTTTTCTTTTTGATTTTCTTGCAGTCTGGCACTTTACCACGGTGGATCCCCCAAGAGTAGATGTGAGAATTGTGTTGCTAAAGGTATTGATGAACTGTGGTCATCAGTGGTATTTTTTTCATGGTATTTTCTAATGGCGTCGTCACCATTTAGATATTATTTACATGTATCTATAAATATGAACATGCTTTTACATTCATGTCATCGCAAATGCACGTTTCAATAGTAGATTGTGTCATGCTGCTCCACACAATGCAGAAAATCTTGTGGTTTTCTGTGTATCTTATGCAAGAGCTCTGAGACACAGGAAACTCTTGGCACTTTTCATGCCGTCAGCACAAAATTGACCAGGCGGTTTTCATCATTTCCTCTTTTATTTAACGTTCTTGCTCTGGGTTTAGTGGAAGAGAAGGAAGTTGGCTGTTTGAAATGGTTTGTCATATCTTCCACCTCATGGCATTTTCTTGTAGAACAGCATGCACATTTTTTTTTATATTATTATAGGTATGATAATGATTTCATCAAGCAATATTGCAATGCATTTGAAAACTCTTATGACCTCATTGTGCTGTTCTGACACACTTAACCAAAGAAACACTAATGTTTACCTAGTGTACCACAGACAAACACATCAGCTACTTTTGTACATTACACTATTTAGGACTTTTTCCTCAATTTTTAGTTATGACTGCATGGGCTTTTATGCAGTCTGTAGTCACACTAGTGCTGAATTGGGCTTTAAACGTCATTTCTTTTGGCTCCAGAATAGTCCTGAGTGCCTTAAAATCAATTGCTTTCCTGTCAGATGAGTTTTTTTAGCATTAATATTTAAGCTGAGGTCCCCCATGAAAAGAAAGGAGGTGACTTTTTTTTTTTTTTATTTTGGGCTGTGAAGTAGGGGACAAACTGAGTAATACAGTAAAGTGTGTCTGTCACATGTTGATTTGGGATTGAAGCATACAGCTATGGTTCTCATTACTTTTTTTTTTTTTTTTTTTGTGTGTGTGTTCAAATAAATGAGTCTGACAACAGCGACAATACCTCACTGTTGTGCTGCTCAAAGAGCACTTAATAATTCAGTCATGCATTAAAGGACATTTATCACTCAAAATGGAGGATTTTCTGTCATTTTGCTTGTGAAATCTTTAACAGAGTTTTGCTGATCATCCATCTCCTCATAATGAAATTGAGGATCACATTCTCCATTTTCTCTCTATTCGCTCCATGTTCTATTCATGCCCCCCCCCCCCCCCCCCCCTTTTAGCTTTGCAATGGAAAAAGTCACTGTAATAAATGTATTGAACCTTGATTTTTCTTCATCCTTTCTTCAGCATTGAACAATATACAACATATAATGTTGAAAGTACGCTATGTAACGTGGCCCTCTAGCGGTTAAAAAACAAAACGGCATGCATTTTGCGGAAGAACGTTGTTTTGGTTGTGCTTCGGCTCGGCTGTGTGACTGTGCGGATGAATATGCTTCACCGCAACTGTTAGCACGGAGATCCAAAAATCCATCCGAGCATTAAAGTGCAATATTTCATGCTGTTGTTTTGACTAATTTAACGTGTTCCATGACAATCTTTCTCACTTTCTCGCACTCCCACACCATCAGCCAGAGACTTTTCTTTATGATGAGCACGGTCGAGTCTGTAGCCTACGCAATTTCCCGCGAAAACCATCCCGACAGGTCTACAATAAACTCAATTGGCTTGCCGTGGTGAATCAAGGTAAGACAAAACGCGTTTTTGAAAAAAAAAAAAAAAATATTGGTGACGTATTACTCATTTAAATTTTGTTAATTTCGAGCAAAAAAGTTAAATGGCATACCTTTTTAATTTTATCATTTTTAAACTCAAAATGTTAACATTGTTCATGTTAGTAGGCTATACAGTGCATTAAAGGGTTAGTTCCCCCAAAAATGAAAATTCTGTCATTTATTACTTACCCTCATGTCGTTCCACACCTCTAAGACCTTCGTTCATCTTCGGAACACAAATTAAGATATTTTAGGTGAAATCCGATGGCTCCGTGAGGCCTGCATAGCCAGCAATGACATTTCCTCTCTCAAGATCCATTAATGTACTAAAACATATTTAAATCAGTTCATGTGAGTACAGTGGCTCAATATTAATATTTTAAAGTGACCAGAATATTTTTGGTGCGCCAAAAAAAACAAAATAACGACTTATTTAGTGATGGCCGATTTCAAAACACTGCTTCATGAATCTTCGGAGCGTTATGAAACCGCCAAACTGCTGAAATCACATGACTTTGGCGCTCCGAACAGCAGATTCGACACGCTGATTCATTATGCTCCAAAGCTTCCTGAAGCAGTGTTTTGAAATCAGTCATCACTAAATAAGCCGTTATTTTGCTTTTTTGGCGCACCAAAAATATTCTCGTCGCTTTATAATATTAATATTGAACCACTGTTCTCACATGAACTGATTTAAATATGTTTTTAGTACATTAATGGATCTTGAGAGAAGAAATTGTCATTGCTGGCTATGGAGGCCTCACTGAGTCATCGGGTTTCAACTAAAATATCTTAATTTGTGTTCCGAAGATGAAGGTCTTCTGGGTGTGGAACGGCATGAGGGTGTGTAGGCCTAATAAATGACAGAATTTTCATTTTTGGGTGAACTAACCCTTTAACTAATGAGCAAAGGTTAATAAATGCTGTGAAAATATGCACTACTGTTCAAATGTTTGGAGTCAATGACAGAAAACACATTTATGTTACAAAGATTTTATTTCAAATAAATGATGCTCAAGAAAAAAAAATGTATCACGGAAGAAATAAAAAATTATAAACAATAATACAAGAAATGTTTCATGAGCACCAAAACATCAAATTAGGATGATCTTTGGTGGATCATGTGACGCTGTAGACTGGAGTAATGATGCTGAAAATTCAGCTCTGCAGGAATTACATTTTAAAATGTATTAAAATAAAAAAAAGCCGTTTTAAATTGTATATCACAGTATTGCAATTTTTACTGTATTGTTATTAAAATAAATGCAGCCTTTGCGAGCTTCAGAGTCTTACCAAATTCAAACTTTTGAAAAGGCATCTATATAAATGCAGCTAGGGTCCTCTTCCACCTTCCTTGAACAATAACTGCAAAATCAAGTGTATATATCAGCTGACACTAGGGGGAGTTCTTGCACAGGATTCACAATAAATTCTAAGTACGGTCAATAAAATAAACCATAAAAATCTTTATATAATGTGAATGAATATTAATTTCTGTAAATATCTGCTATGTCATTATATAAATCAGGATATAAATATCCAAATTAACTGTAGCATCATAAAATTCTTCTCTTTCATCAGTAGCACTTGAAAGTGACCTGTGGTTTGTGCGCTCACAGGCGTCCCATATGAAGAGCACATGGCAAATTGCGTATGAGGATCAGGGAAAATTCTGCTTCAACTCTATCAGGAAAAACATTACTTATGTGACCCACAGCATATATAACCACCAGCCTGCTGTTGTGGCATAGAGCTAGTGGTTTGTGGTCTGTATTGTTTATCTGTCAACATGCATTTTAGTTGAGAGAAGACATTGTTGAGATCTATTTTGAAACTCGTGAGGAGATGCATGGGAGATTTTTGGGGTCTTTTAAAAGTATTTAGGAGCACCAGCATGACTGACCCCATCAGACCTGGTTCTACAGGGGTGTTAGAGGGTGCAAAACAAGCCAAACAGATTTTGCAAATGCGCCAATGCGTATTTGTGTTTCCAGTCTGGAGAGCGTGGAGACACGTGTTGTTGCAGGCAGCATTGAGTAATGTAGCCAATCACTGATGATTTCTTCACCATGGTCCTTTTCTGTATATAATAAAGAATTCTGGGATAGGCTAGACTGCGAAGGATCCATCTGTTGTATCCTTACTTCATTGCACGGGAAATGAAGGACAGCCTTCATTGTGCCTCTGTGTAAGTAAGTAGCGAATAAGTATACGAATATATATATATATATATATATATATATATATATATATATATATATATATATATATATATATATATATATTTATTTTTTTTATATATATATATATATATATATATATATATATATATATATATATATATATATTCATATACTTATTTGCTACGTACTTATATATATATTCGTATACTTATTCGCTACTTACTTATTTATTTATATAAAGTAGCGAATAAGTATATATACAGACTTACAAAACATTTGCATGCACTTTTTTTTTTTTTGCGTGCTCACGTTACATTTTCTGAATTATGTTGTGCGTCACTGCCATTTTACTATGAAGGAAAAGGAAAGTATGGATGCGTATGAATTAATAAAGCATTTTTTAGAGCAGTTTGTCTAGTACAAGACTGAATCCAGCTACTTATTCCTTTATTTATTAAAGCATGATCCTCCCCTTTCTGTAATGTAACGCTTTCTAAAGTCCTTTATGTCCATGGCTTTCTGCTCGCAACAATCGCTGTTAGAATTAAATGAAGAAACTCAGCATTTCTCCGCCAGCTGTAAGGATGCGTTAAATCCAACAAAGTGGTTTAATAAATGGTGTTTTGATCTTGTTAAATATGACATTTTATCTACTACTATTTTTTAATTGGCCGTTAAAGTTTTATTTGGGACAATATAAATGTACTATCCTAACAAAATCCAAATTTTGATCACCTTTTACTGATTTTTTTTTTTTTTTTTTTTTTTTTAAATGAAGCCCTGTTGTAATTACCGTATCGAGATGACAATACATGACATTCTATTCTGAGCTGTTCATGTCCTCAGACTGGTAATTATACATTACTATGGGGACAATATCAACTCTTAAATGAATCTGCAGCAGTCAGGTAGTACAACTGTCACGTGGTACAAGTACAAGGAACTCAAAGAAAAGTCCCGTTTTACAAGCTATAATTATGAGCTCTACAAGGACGTGAACACAAGTCGAAACTTCAAAATTACAGCAATTTCAACTATATACTATATATTTCAACTACTATATATATATATATATATATATATATATATATATATCAGTATCTCACAGAAGTGAGTGCACATTTTTGTAAATATTTTATTATATCTTTTCATGGGACAACACTGAAGAAATGACACTTTGCTACAATGTAAAGTAGTGAGTGTACAGCTTGTATAACAGTGTAAATTTGCTGTCCCCTCAAAATAACTCAACACACAGCCATTAATGTCTAAACCACTGGCCACAAAAGTGAGTACACCCCTAAGAAAAAATGTCCAAATTGGGCCCAATTAGCCATTTTATCTCCCCGGTGTCATGTGACTCATTAGTGTTACAAGGTCTCAGGTATGAATGGGGAGCAGGTGTGTTAAATTTGGTGTTATCGCTCTCAATCTCTCATACTGGTCACTGGAAGTTCATCATGGCACCTCATGGCAAAGAACTCTCTGAGGATCTGAAAAAAAAAGAATTGTTGCTCTACATAAAGATGGCGTAGACTATAAGAAAATTGCCAAGACCCTGAAACTGAGCTGCAGCACGGTGGCCAAGACCATACAGCGTTTTAACAGGACAGGTTCCACTCAGAACAGGCCTCGCCATGGTCGACCAAAGAAGTTGAGTGCACATGCTCAGCGTCATATCCAGAGGTTGTGTTTGGGAAATATACGTAGGAGTGCTGCCAGCATTGCTGCAGAGGTTGAAGGGGTGGGGTGTCAGCCTGTCAGTGCTCAGACCATACGCCACACATTGCATCAAATTGGTCTGCATGGCTGTTGTCCCAGAAGGAAGCCTCTTCTAAAGATGATGCACAAGAAAGCCCGCAAACGGTTTGCTGAAGACAAGCAGACTAAGGACATGGATTACTGGAACCATGCCCTGTGGTCTGATGAGACCAAGATAAACTTATTTGGTTCAGATGGTGTCAAGCGTGTGTGGCGGAAACCAGGTGAGGAGTACAAAGACAAGTGTGGCTTGCCTACAGTCAAGCATGTTGGTGGAAGTGTCATGGTCTGGGGCTGCATGAGTGCTGCCAGCACTGGGGAGCTACAGTTCATTGAGGGAACCATGAATGTGTTCTCATGAATTTGTTCCCACCTGTGTTCTCATGAAATTCCAACATGATGACGACCCCAAACACACCTCCAAGACGACCACTGGCTTGCTAAAGAAGCTGAGGGTAAAGGTGATGGACTGGCCAAGCATGTCTCCAGACCTAAACCCTGAGCATCTGTGGGGCATCCTCAAATGGAAGCCGGAGGAGTGCAAGGTCTCTAACATCCATCAGCTCCGAGTTGTCGTCAGGGAGGAGTGGAAGAGGACTCCAGTGACAACCTGTGAAGCTCTGGTGAACTCCATGCCCAAGAGGGTTAAGGCAGTGCTGGAAAATAATGGTGGCCACACAAAATATTGACACTTTGGGCCCAATGTGGACATTTTCACTTAGGGGTGTACTCACTTTTGTGGCCAGAAGTTTAGACATTATTGGCTGTGTGTTGAGTTATTTTCAAGGGAAAGCAAATGTACACAGTTATACAAGCTGTACACTCACTACTTTACATTGTAGCAAAGTGTCATTTCTTCAGTGTTGTCACATGAAAAGATATAAATTATTTACAAAAATGGGAGGGGTGTACTCACCTCTGTGAGATACTATATATATATATATATATATATATATATATATATATATATATGTGTGTTACATTTGTATATTTGTATCATTAGATACATTAGATTATTCGAATAATTTGAAAATCAACATATTTAAGTGTAATCTTGCAATGTCTCTCAAAAAAATCCTGTTGTCACTGCCGCACAATGAATTCTGAGGTTGGGTAGGAAGAGAAAAGAAAGAAGGACTCATTCCAAGGCCGCATTTCAAGGAGCCTTTGAATTGGGACAGCCTTCGTTGCGCCTCGGTGACGCAACTGGCCTTTTAATGTGGCCTTCAAAGGATGCAGCCTCTGAATTGGGATGCAGCTAGAGAGTTAATTTGAGACTAGAAAATACATATTTTGATTTTGAGCACATTTACTGTATCAGTCTTTTGTTATGGACCCCTGAATTTGGCAAATGGGACAATACACACGGCCTTATTGCGCCATCAGCTCATTTCACAGGGCAGTTTCTCGGCCGTCACAGAGGACGTGTTAAAGAGGACATAAGGCTGTGATATTAGAGGTATACTGCCCTGATGAAACCAACTTTTGAGCAAACAGATCTTTATTAATTCATGTGCAATGGGCATCCATACTCTCCTTTTCTTCATAGAAAAATGGCAGTGACAATTAAGTATAAAGTGAAATTAAAAATACATAAAGCATATTTGTTTAATTTAATATATTTAATTATTACAGGTTTGTGCAATATTCTGAGATTGCCTTTCCTTGTTTTTATTCATTTTGAGGAATACTGACTCTGTTTTTGTGCAAGTGAGATGAGTACATTTTCACATTTAGTCTAGAACAGGGGTGTCCAAACTCGGTCCTGGAGTGCCACTGTCCTGCAGAGTTTAGCTCCAACAAACCACAACACACCTGCCTGGAAGTTTCCAGTATGCCTAAAAACCTTGATTAGCTGGTTCAGGTGTGTTTAACAGGAGCAGGATTGGACACCCCTGGTCTAGAACTACAATACCTCTGCACTTACTCTCAATTTTTCTCAACATGGGGACAGGAGAGATGTCAGTCAATACATGGGAAAACAAAGTAACTTGCGTTACTTGTTTGAAAAAGTAGGCAAAATTGTGCTCTAGTTTTGTCACATCAGCAATATTGTAATTTACCGCTTTGCTCTGAAGTCTGGAAGTACATTTAAAAAACAAACTCAGTTGCTTTATGCTTTGTTTTGTGAAAACCATGGCAGTATTTTCTCAGACAGTGGTGCCCTTCATGGACGTGCGAGGCCTGCGTTATGAAACTTGCGACTCATGAGAAGAGAGCGAAAACAGGAGGTGACGGTGGGGGTAAACCGGAGGAGGTGCTATAATTTGAAAAGGCAGTTGTTTATTGTTGAAGAGCATGTATTTATTTCATGGCACCGCAAATTGTGGCTAAGGGCAGAGCCGGGTCTCGGTGGGTAATTACAGAGCTAGAGGCAGCGCCCCACCACAGCAGCGTCTCTTAAGAGCCTGTGCTTTCCCTTCACACACACACAGTCAGCGAGGACTTGCCATCTACTTCTATTAGACACACTGCACACACTTGCTGAGGAACCATCGGACTTGCCATCACACTTGCATTTTTAGGTAACACTTTACAATAAGGTTCATTAGTTAAACATTAGTTAATGTATTAACTAATATGAACTAATTATGAGCAATACATCTGTTAAAGGATTAGTCCACTTTTAAATAAAAATTTCCTGATAATTTACGCACCCCCATGTCATCCAAGATGTTCATGTCTTTCTTTCGTCAGTTGAAAAGAAATAAAGATTTTTGATGAAAACATTCCAGGATTATTCTCCTTATAGTGGACTTCAATGGCCTCCAGATGGTTGAAGGTCAAAATTAGTTTCAGGACAGCTTCAAAGGGCTTTAAATGATACCAGATGAGGAATAAGAGTCTTATCTAGCGAAATGATCAGCCATTTTCTAAAAAAAAAAATACAACTGTATATGCTTTATAAACACAAAATATCACCTTGCACGTACTTCCGCTTTCGGCGTTTTTCAAAACGCTTACGCTGTATGTCCTACGCCTTCCCTATTCTACTTAAGAAAAAAAAAACGAAACTGGCGCCGCGTTCGTTCCGTAAGTAGGACATACAGTGTAAGCGTTTTGAAGAATGCGGAAAGCGGAAGTACATGCAAGGTGATATTTTGTGTTTCGCTAGATAAGACCCTTATTCCTCGTCTGGTATTGTTTAAAGCCCTTTGAAGCTGCACTGAAACTGTAATTTTGACCTTCAACCGTTTGGAGGCCATTGAAGTCCATTATAAGGAGAATAATCCTGGAATGTTTTCATCAAAAACCTTTATTTCTTTTCGACTGACAAAAGAAAGACATCAACATCTTGGATGACATGGGGGTGAGTAAATTATCAGGAAAATTACTAATTCTTTATGTACAGTACTCAGTGTAAATGAGTACACCCCCTTTGAAAAACAACATTTTAAACAATATCTCAATGAACAGCCAAAATGTTGACAAGACATCTGTTTAACATGAAAGTGAGGTTAATAATATAACTTAGAGAACAAAATTTTCAGTTTTACTCAAATTAGGGTGATGCAAAAATGAGTACACCCCACTGAAAGTCTCTGGAGCAAAGCTCAATTTTAGACTACAAATGTCTAATTTAACAAGAATTCAACCATAGGTGAGTCTAATTATTCATTACACAGGTGTCCAGCAGACAGTTGACTATAAAAGGGTGTTAAAACCCCTTCCCATTTCATGCTGTCAGCAATGGCACCACATGGAAGAGAAATGTCAAAAGACCTGAGAAAGAAAATAATTTTACACCAGAAAGGTGAAGGCTACAAGAATATCAGCCAAGCTTTACTTACCAGTCAGAATACTGTAGCAAAAGTGGTACAAAAATGTAAAAAAGATTGAACTGCAACCATCTCACGGAGATGTCCAGGTCATCCATGAAGTTAACACCTCGACAGGAGCGTCCTCTGATGAGAAGGGTTGAAGAAAATCGGCATGCAAGTTCACTGCAGTTATCTAAAGAAGTAGAAAGCCAAACTGGGGTGACTATTTCCCGTGACACAATACGGCGTACACTGTTTTGAAGACATCAGTTCCAAAAACATTTATCTTGGTCTCATCACTCATCACAGAGTATAGAGTCCCAGTAGTCTTCACCTTTGTCAGCATGGGCCGTGGCAAACTCTAGGTGGGCTTTTTTTTGTGCCTGGGCCCATGCTGGCAAAGATGAAGACTACTGGGACTCTATACTCTGGAGTGATGAGACCAAGATAAATGTTTTTGGAACTGATGGCTTCAAAACTGGCGTCGTAAAGGTGAGGAATACAAAGAAAAATGCATGGTGCCTACAGTGAAACATGGTGGTGGCAGTGTCCTTATGTGGGGCTGCATGAGTGCTGCTGGTGTCGGGGAGCTGCATTTCATTGATGGCATCATGAATTCACAGATGTACTGCTCTATACTGAAAGAGAAGATGCTGCCATCACTCTGTGCCCTTGATCGTCATGCACTTTTCCAACATGACAATGATCCTAAACACACATCTAAGGCCACAGTTGGATTTCTGAAGAAGAACAGGGTGAAAGTGATTCAGTGGCTCCTGATCTGAACCCAATCGAACACCTATGGGGAATTCTGAAGAGACAAGTTGAGCATCACTCTCCATCCAGCATCCAGTCTCTAAAAGAGGTCATTCTTGAAGAATGGAAAAAGATAGATGTTGTGGGGTGTACTCGTTTTTACATCACCTTAATTTGAGTAAAACTGAAAAATGTGTAATCTAAGTTATATTATTAACCTTAATTTCATGTTATAAGTTAAACAGATGTTATATTAAACTTAGTCTTGTCAACATTTTGGAAATTGTTCTTGTGTTCATTGAGATATTGTTTAAAATGTTACTTTTCAAAGGGGGTGTACTCATTTACGCTGAGCTCTGTATTTACTAAACAGTTAACGTTAGTTAATGAAAATACAGGCGTTCATTGTTTGTTCATTTTAGTTCACAGTGCATTAACTAATGTTAACAAGATTTTAATAATGTATTAGTAAATGTTGAAATGAACAAGATTAATAAATGCTATATAAGTGCAGATCATTATTAGTTCATGTTAAAGGATTAGTTCACCCAAAAATGAAAATAATGTCATTTATTACTCACCCTCATGTCGTTCCACACCTGTAAGACCTTCGTTCATCTTTGGAACACAAATTAAGATATTTTTGATGAAATCCGATGGCTCAGTGAGGCCTCTATAGACAGAAATGTCACCGAACCTCTCAAGAATCAGAAAGCTACTGAAAACATATTTAAAACAGTTCATGTGACTACAGTGGTTCTACCTTAATATTATAAAGCGACGAGAATACTTTTTGTATGACTTTCTAACAATATTGAGTGATGGCCGATTTCAAAACACCTCTTCGAAGTTTTACAAATCTTTTGTTTCAAATCAGTGGTTAGGAGTGCCAAAGTCACGTGATTTCAGTATTTTGACAGTTTGATATGTGATCCGAACCACTGATTCGAAACAAAAGATTCGTAAAGTTTCGAAGCAGTGTTTTGAAATCGGCCATCACTAGATAGTTGAAAAGTCATTTTTTTTTTTTTTTTGGCGCACAAATTATATATGCATTCTCAGAACAAAAGGTACAAATAATTTGTGTTCAGAAGATGAACAAAGGTCTTACAGGTGTGGAACGACATGAGGGTGAGTAATTAATTACATAATTTTCATTTTTGGGTGAACTAATCCTTTAATTATATATAATTGCAACTTATATATATTAAATGATATATAATTCATTACATAATTCAGTTTGTGTTATTTCATAGTTTTTATTTTTTATTCTTTAACTTTATTATAAAATGTGGAAAAACAGTAATAACAAGGAATAAGTAGGTGTGTCCAAACTTTTGGCTGCCAGTGTATGTCACGTATGCCACCCATGAGTCACATATAATGTATATGTATATAGGTAGAAATAGCAATCTTGTTGATTTGAGGTGTTGGATGTATATTTTTGGCTCTTTTTCTCTCTCTTTTGGTCATTTGGTGAGATTTCTCTTTGATTAGCTGCACCCCCAACCCCCTCCCCCCCTCCTTCCTGTGTTGGTTTACCCAGTGGGAAGGACCTGCATTCAAGCACAGAGTCACACCAACTTTGGCACAGAAACAACTAAATTGCTAGTTTTCAATTGACAGCGAATGTGAACAGAGGTTAGGTAATTAAGGAAATTGTTAAATATTTTCTCAAGATGGTAGGGCATTTTTCCGTCCGGGCGTTTTAAAATTTCTCCTGTTTGTTTCTAAATCTGTGCATGGAAGTTACGGTAATTGTTGCTGAGGTGCAGCCCACCTTGCACACAGTTATGGATGTGATTTGCTAGAAATATGCCTGTGAATCTAAAACGGTCCTTTTGAGGTTTCTTAAAACTGAAATACACTATCAACAGAACATGGTAATTTGGTCACAATCTTTTCTCTCATAAAGCACACAGACATGTAAACATTTAAAGTATGAACAAATAAAAACAAGTAGCTGTCCAGCACTGTCTGTTTTATCTATAGAGTGACCAAACGAAGTATGAATGAGGTGAAAATGAGTCTTGAGATATTTAAGACAATCCTTACTTTGGTTTAAAGAGAGGGATGTCTTGCTTTTTTGGGAGTGAGGTTTGTGGTCACCTCACTGAAGAAACATCTATGTGGTTATGCAGCTTCTTTTAGTTACTTGGAATTGTGACATATGGAGTTATTCAGGATTCAAGATCTTCCTGTGGCTTTGTGTTTCAAAGTTGACCATAAGAAGTTTGTGTGTGTAAGCAGATCACAATTTAAAATGCAGTGTCAAATGATAATGATAATAGCAAATAAATGATATAAGTGATAATAGCAACTTCTGATTTAAGATATGTTACTTGAAACTCTTTGTTAAACGTAAATTGTGTGCATATGACTTTTTTTTTTAATGAAAGTATAATTGAATGAAGTTCAGATGAGTCTCCTTGACCTAAAAAGCAACATGCATATTCACTATAACAAACATAACTGCTATAGTCAAATAATTTCAAATGCCTGGTTTATTTACTATGATAAATTAGTTTAGTATATCATGAATTATTTAGAAAAATTAAATGATCACACAGACACAGACACGTATATATATATATATATATATATATATATATATATATATATATATATATATATATATATATATATATATATATGCACTCTCAGAAAAAAAAGGTACAAAAGCTGTCACTGGGTGCCCTTTCAAAAGGTACATTTTTGTATCTAAAGAGTGGATATAAGTACCTCCAAGATACATATTGGTACCAAAAGTGTACATAATGGCACATAAATGGTACATATTAGAACCTTTTTAAAGGGTACACATTGTATTGGTCATACATGTCTGTACTGTATAATATTTAGTGCAGATATACTACAAAGCAAACAACTGCTGAAAAATTCACAATTCTGCTGGAGAGGCATTGATGTGAAACACGTTGAGATAAAGATGCAGACATCTGTGGGAGGGATGTAGAAGTGATGGAGGGAGAGAGAGAGAGAGAGAGAGAGAGAGAGAGAGAGGGGGAGGAGAGGGACAGAGTGTATGTTCAACTCTCTCTTTCATTCATTTTCCTCCAGTCCGTGACTGACGTGACTTACGTTTGGCTGCCAGGTGAGTGAAATTTGACTTAACTCTTTGGTGCTTCTGCTTGGGCTCCTAATGATGTGATTGAATATGTGGTCTCTATCTCTCTCTTCTTCTTCTCTTAGTGCATGCTTTATGTCATAGTAGGTTTTATTTATTGATTCATAAATTAAGCCCATGAATTCTGGCCACTTACTGGAATGAGGTTGAAATATGTATATACACTATCTATTGTATCTCTAATTATGTGTCTCCATATAGAGATGGAGAAATAATAGCTTATTATTCCTGTTTGTTGTTTGGATACTTATATAATTATGTTGCTACCTAGGCCTACATAGATAAGTTTCCTGTTATCATACCTCTAATAAACTTTTCGTTTATCCATCACATGTTTATCATATAATGCAACATGCACAAATCTGTTGGGTGAACCTCACAAAACCTGTTAAGACCATTTCTGGGTCATAATTAACTCCAAAGTGAAAAGAAAAGAAAGAAATCAGAAATAATATTTAGGATATTAAAGGTATGCCCCAATTCACATACTTATGCACTATTTTATGATGTTTTGTAGTATGATGTACTTAATTGACCGAAAAAAACAAAGGGTGGAATGTTGGATGCTTCATGCACTCAATTCTCGCAGATTTAGTTATGTAGTGGAGGAGCTATCAGACTCTGACTTTGATTGACTGAAAATTTGATTGAAAAAAACATTATAAAATTCATACACTACATAGTTGAGTGCATAATGCTGCCTTCACTTGTTATTGGAAATTTCTTACTTCCCACTTCTAAAGTTGTGATTAAAAGGACACTAGGTTTATTCTTGCCTGTTTATTGGGAAAATCGTATTAAAGCCAAAATGATATTTAGCGTCCCATTCATTGACAACCATATAAACATTCACCATGCTATCTAAATAGTCAGCTTGCTGACAATTCTAGAATTTCGGTCAAATACAGGCTATTTTCGCTGTGTATAAAACATACAATATGCTTCAAATGGTTAAACTAATAAAGAATACCGGTCACAGCAGCAATCGTTCTCCACTCCGCCATGTTTAAAGTTTATGGCCTGCCCAACTCTGGAACTTGGGTATCAAAATGATCTCTGAACTTTCCAGTGGTAAATACGACTTGAGAGGGCATTAATGTCCAATTTTTAACTAGAAAACTCATATTTATGATAATTATAATAGCAGGTGAAGGCAGCATATGTACATAGTGTGTAAGTGCATAGTGTCTATTGCGTGATTTGGGAAGCAACTTAAGATTTAAAAAATTGTAAATAAAATGTATTTTATTTGATTAGATTAGTTTTCATGATGCAAAAAAAAAGTAGATTTATTGTCTTTGTACAAAATATAATTTGTAGGGCTGCACGATTTATCACGATTAAATTGCGATTATTTTATGCGCAGCTTGTCAGAGCTGTACAGCTCTGTGATCAGTAGTAAATGCTTCTCCATCTGAAAGCCAGAGGGCGCTCTTTTGCAGAAACTCTAAATATGCCCTGCCACAGAAGTAGATAACATACATCATATCGCTGTAGCTGAATAGACAGAAGATTGAAACACTTTGATTGATTAAACATGACTAATAAATACACGACTGCCTTATTCTGTGTAAGAAGCCACATAAACTCACAGAATGATGTTCAACTGTCGTTATGAAGTGAGTTTGGAGTAAAAACATGTTATTAAATGTTGTCTTTTGTTTGACAAGATGTTAATAAATGCTTTTCATGTCTGGAAAGATGTCTGACACGTGTTGCTTTCAATGTACATTATAAGTGACTCAAACTAGCAGTGATTTCAGATGGATTAGCATTTGGAGCATTTTTAAGCAGTAATCGCGTTTAAGTTCAATGTTATTTTTCGTATCGTGCGTAAATCGTGCAGCCCTAATAATTTGTGACATTTTTCTTTTGATGCTGAAGTGAAATGTGGCCCTGTTAGACTTTGTTAGTCTTTCCCAAATTATCTTATTAACAAAGTTGTTTACTGTTCTGCTATTTTTAAACCTTCCCATTAAAAATCACTTTTGCAAAATATGTCTACAAAAAGACTCGAGTCATATCAGTAGCTTTTGGTTTTATTTTACATGTAGTGGGTCACCTCTTGGAGGCAGCCATGTTGAGATCACATGATCAGTCGAGTACTACTCAATCTATCTCTGTCACTTCTAAATTACTGTTAATTTCATTTAGTAGTTGATTTAGTAACAAGGATCCCTGTTGTTTTCTATTCCAGAAGCCTCACCTGTGTGAAATCATGATTGGGGCCATCTGTCCCTTGTATGTTCTTCTCTTCGCGCTCCTCTTTTTGTGCACGGATGCACGTCCCGAATCGCCCGGCCGGTCAAGGCGTGCTCCTGCTGCCAAAGTGCGACTGGCAGGTCTCGGCCACAGAGAAAACGAGGGACGAGTTGAAGTCCTGCACAACGGGACGTGGGGCACCGTTTGCGATGACGAGGTCGACATTAAACTGGCCAATGTGGTGTGCAGGGAACTGGGTTTCCAAAGTGGCATAACATGGGCGCACAGTGCCAAGTACGGAGAGGGAGAGGGTGAGTGAATTTCTCTACTAACCACTTAGCATTCCTAAAGTCTCTTTTGAAAGGTGGTACAGTGGCATGCTAAAAGGTTATAAGATATGCACTGTGGGTAATGAATCTCTTTTGACTCAAAAATTAAGATTCTGTTATCATTTACTCACCTTCATTGTTGTCCCAAACCTGTATGACTTTCTTTATTTGGTAGATGTTTAGCAGAATGTCAGTGCTGCTCTTTTCCTTACAATAAAAATGAATGATGACCAATAGCCGTCATGCTCCAAATTTGAGTTTTTGGGTTAATTATCCCTTTAAGTATTTAAGACAGTTGCTGTCTGAATAGCTGAGGTTTAAGAGTTTTATTCTCTGTTATTTTCACATTTAACTGTGGATTATGTGAAAGACTTGAGTTGAGCGCAATTGTGTATGAGGCGCATTGCTGTTTTAAATAGCTGTTTCTCACTAGTGCAAGTGCACAGAGCTACTGTTCTTTACATCGCCCAAATCGCTCCCTGTAATTTCACTTTAAGGCAGCTATAAAGACAGCCACTAACCCAAAGCATGTATAACACTTAGTTGGCAAGACAACACTGTCATTAAAACTAAAACAAACCCTTCAGACAGCTGCACCAGAGCTCTTTTGTAATGCTTTTGATGGTGACACTTCTTTCCCATATTAAAGAAGTATTGTGTACATGAAGTCTGCAGACTTTTGATGTATACTTATATGTTATGTACCATTTCTTAAAAAAAATCTTTTATGACAATTATAGAGCTATTGGTAGTGTTTTGCTTAAAAGTAGTTCACTCAAAAATTGGCATTATTTACTCATCCTCATGTCGTTCCAAACCTTTCTTCTGAACACAAAAGAAGTTTTAATACGGATTGCTTTTTTTAAAGGTTCCCTAGATTCAAAAATTTAATTTACCTCGGCATAGTTAAATAACAAGAGTTCAGTACATGGAAATGACATACAGTGAGTCTCAAACTCCATTGTTTCCTCCTCCTTATATAAATCTCATTTGTTTAAAAGACCTCAGAAGAACAGGCGAATCTCAACATAACACCGACTGTTACGTAACAGTTGGGGTGTACGCCCCCAATATTTGCATATGCCAGCTCATGTTCCCAACATTATGAAAGGCATTAGACAAGGGCAGAACGTCTGGATCTGTGCAGAGCTGAATCAACAGACTAGGTAAGCAAGCAAGGACAATAGCAAAAAATGGCAGATGGAGCAATAATAACTGACATGATTCATGATAACATGATATTTTTAGTGATATTTGTAAATTGTCTTTCTAAATGTTTCGTTAGCATGTTGCTAATGTACTGTTAAATGTGGTTAAAGTTACCATCGTTTCTTACTGTATTCACGGAGACAAGAGCCGTCGCTATTTTCATTTTTAAACACTTGCAGTCTGTATAATGCATAAACACAACTTCATTCTTTATAAATCTCTCCAACAGTGTAGCATTAGCCGTTAGCCACAGAGCATAGCCTCAAACTCATTCAGAATCAATGTAAACATCAAAATAAACACTGTACTTATGCGATTAGACATGCTGCATGACGAACAATTTGTAAAAATTTGAGGGTTATATTAGCTGTTTGAACTTTTTTTATGTTGTTTAAGGCAAGCGCGAGCTCGTGGGGCGTGGAGCACCAGATTTAAAGGGCCACACACCCTGAATCGGCTCATTTCTAATTATGCCCCAAAATAGGCAGTTAAAAAATGAATTTAAAAAAAATCTATGGGGTATTTTGAGTTGAAACTTCACAGACACATTCAGGGGACACCTTAGACTTATATTACATCTTTTAAAAAAAAGTTCTAGGGCACCTTTAAAGTCATTTACAGTGATTTGAGACTGAAGCTAAAAAATGTCAAAAGCACCATAAATGTCTTACAAAAGTGGTCCATTCAACTTGTGCATTGTATTTCAAGTTTTCCAAACAGATACGATAACTGTATGTGATGAACAGACCAAAACTGAAGTCATTACTCATTGATAATCTTCTCCTTGAATGCTAATCAACTCGAGAACCATATAAGTCTGATACTAAAACTAATGATTCACACCAGTTTTGAACTGGATCGACTGATTCACTGGAAATATTTGATCTTGATTTGAAATATCAGGGTTTCCAGTGAAAAACGACTTCAATTTTGATCTGTTCATCACACAAAACATAAAACAAATGACTTAAGAAGACTTGTAATATATGAGTTGAATAGACAAATTTTACCATACAAAAATTTAACAATTCACCTTTTATATTGAAGCGAGACAGTTATTCAGGCTTGGAACAACATAGTTTCTTTTTTGGGTGAACTGTTCCTTTAAAGTGCCCATATTATTCCTATTTTTGTTTTTGCTTTGCTTTATATTTCTCCTAATATACAGAACATTGCAGCATCAACTTTTTTCCTCACAGTGTCTGAAATGCTTCAATCAAGAATTCAGTCACTCTAAACCCCTCCTTTCCTAGATCCTACTCTACTCTGATTGGTCAAATTGCCCAGTCTGTTGTGATTGGTCAACCACTTACAGTGTGCGTCGGAAACAAAACGGTCATTACCATACAATAATACCAGAAGTTATGGCATCGGTTTAACATTAACAATTCAAGTCCTCATCCTTTGAAAGTGCACGCGAAGAGTATTTGCTTTTGTAGCACAGAAAACAGTGTCTTCTCGACATGTTGACAACACAAACCAACTTTTCCAGGCTTCAGCTACAAACTACAGTTTTTGAGGGCAGGGCAAAGTAGATATTGTTCGCAACAGCCAATGAGGACCATAGGCTGGCATTATGCAAATTTGTTACAAACTTGCATAGGTTTGAGCAGGGAGTAAGACCAAAATTACTAATGACTCATTTCAGGCAGTTCAGAAACAGTTATTTCTGTCAGGAGAAAATAACTCCATTTGTTGTGCACTTTGATCTTTGAAACTTTACAAGACATTTTACATTCACAACCAACTATATTGCACACTAAATGAATAGTAATAACTGAAAAAGCATAATAAGGGCACTTTAAGACAAAAAACTGATGTTTTATTCATCTAGTGCTTTTGTAACCTGTAACATCTGCCACAGGCCCCATTTGGATGGATAACGTGAGGTGTGAAGGAACAGAGAAAACTCTGAAAGACTGCAAGTCGAACGGGTGGGGTGTTCATGACTGCAAACACTCTGAGGATCTCGGGGTGGTCTGTAGTCCAGAAAGAAGGCTGGACCAAGTGCATCCTGGAGTCACCAGAAGAGGGCACACCATTGCTCTCAGACCAAATGCAGTCACCTCGAACCGTTGGCAGGACATTTACTCCAGTTCAAGGACATCTGCACATCTCAGGCAAGGCAATGGACATTCCCAGGATCATACCAGATGGGATCAATTCTCCAGACAGCAGTTCCATAATCCGGTAAACAGAGATTGCAGTAGATCTGAAATGTTTATCGTTAACCCTGTGTCAACTAGGTTTTTACCAACCTACCTCGAAATATAGTGTACTAGTTGCAATTGAGCACGTTTTTAATACTTTTATAGACCATTTCTGCCATTTTTATACATGACACATACAAAGAACGCAGGGTTTTGATCAATATGAGGGTAAATAATGATTTTTCATTGTTGGGCAAACTATTCCCATTGCAGGTATGTTCATGAGAAAATGTTGTGTTTTCCATCTTCCTCTAGTCTGCCAGTAGGGTGAAGATTGAGGAAGTCCGTCTCAAGCCTGTCTTGATGGTTACAAAGAGGCGCACTCTTGTCACGGAGGGTGTGGTGGAAGTAAAGCATGCTGGGAGATGGAGACAGGTGTGTGATAAAGGCTGGAGTCTGAATAGCAGCAGAGTTGTGTGTGGGATGCTTGGATTTCCTGATGCGGAGCAGCCCAACATGAACACCTACAAGTGAGTCCTGCACTTCTAATGAAAAATACAACTGTGCACTGGCATTAGTCTCTGTGGTTTTGGTCCTAAGATAATTAGTATTATATTAAAACCCAACATTTAGCGCTAATTCACTGTTATTGGATGATGTTAGTTTTGTAAATTTCATTATGTTAGTACAGGGTTTCCCAGACTTTTGACTAACAACATAAAATCTGGTCCAGACTGCAGCATATTCTGGCCAAAAACTGCCCACTTGGTCAGGAAAAGACTGTCTGGCTCACATGTAGCTGAACTGTAGCAGCCAGCAACAGTTTTATTTTTACATGCTGTTTAAGTAAGGGTCTGTTATGTTTTTGAATGTTTTTGAAGTCTCTTCTGCTCACCAATGCTGCGTTTATTTGATAAATACAATAAAAAGAGAGATATTGTGAAATATTATTACAATTTAAAATGTAATTTATTCCTGTGATGCAAAGCTGAATTTACTCCAGTCTTCAGTGTCACATGATCCTTCAGAAATCATTCTAATAGATTTATATGATTGTTTTCAGGGTTCTTTGATGAGTAGAAAGTTCAAAAGAACAGCATTTATCTGAAATCTTTACTGTCACTTTTGATCAATTAAATGCATCATTGCTGAATAAAAATATTTGATATATACAGTGCTCAATGTAAATGAGTACACCCCCTTTGAAAAGTAACATTTTAAACAATCTCAATGAACACAAAAACAATTTCCAAATTGTTGACAAGACTTATATAACAGTTTTATATAACATCTGTTTAACTTATAACATGAAAGTAAGGTTAATAATTGTAAGGTTAATAAGTTTTACTCAAATTAGGGTGATGCAAAAATGAGTACACCCCACTGAAAGACTACAAATGTAGTCTAATTTAACAAGAATTCAACCACAGGTGAGTCTAATTATTCATTACACAGGTGTCCAGCAGACAGTTGACTATAAAAGGGTGTTAAAACCCCTTCCCATTTCATGCTGTCAGCAATGGCATAACATGGAAGAGAAATGTCACAAAACCTGAGAAAGAAAATAATTTCTTTACACCAGAAAGATGAAGGCTACAAGAAGATCAGAAAAACTTTACTTATCAGTCAGAATACTGTAGCAAAAGTAGTACAAAAATTAAAAAAAGACGGAACTGCAACCATCTCACGGAGATGTCCAGGTCGTCCACGGAAGTTAACACCTCGACAGGAGCGTCTTCTGATGAGAAGAGTTGAAGAAAATCGGCATGTAAGTTCACTGCAGTTATCTAAAGAAGTAGAAAGCCAAACTGGGGTGACTATTTCCCGTGACACAATCTGCAGAGGAATGGCATGCATGGGTGCCGTCCACGAAAGCAACCTCTCCTAAAGCCCAGGCACAAAAAAAGCCCACCTAGAGTTTGCCAGGGCCCATGCTGACAAAGATGAAGACTACTGGGACTCTATACTCTGGAGTGATGAGACCAAGATAAATGTTTTTGGAACTGATGGCTTCAAAACTGTATGGTGTCGTAAAGGTGAGGAATACAAAGAAAAATGCATGGCGCCTACAGTGAAACATGGTGGTGGCAGTGTCCTTATGTGGGGCTGCATGAGTGCTGCTGGTGTCGGGGACATCATGAATTCACAGATGTACTGCTCTATACTGAAAGAGAAGATGCTACCATCACTCCGTGCCCTTGATCGTCGTGCACTTTTCCAACATGACAATGATCCTAAACACACATCTAAGGCCACTGTTGGATTTCTGAAGAAGAACAGGGTGAATATGATTCAGTGGCTCTTGATCTGAACCCAATCGAACACCTATGGGGAATTCTGAAGAGACAAGTTGAGCATCACTCTCCATCTATCATCCAGTCTCTAAAAGAGGTCATTCTTGAAGAATGGAAAAAGATAGATGTTGCAAAATGTCGCCAACTTGTTTATTCCATGCCTAGAAGTCTTGGTGCTGTCATTAAAAATCATGGAGGCCAGACAAAGTACTAGATGTAGTAGTATTTTTGTGGGGTGTACTCATTTTTGCATCACCCTAATTTGAGAAATGTGTAATCTAAGTTATATTATTAACCTTACTTTCATGTTATAAGTTAAACAGATGTTATATAAAACTTAGTCTTGTCAACATTTTGGAAATTGTTTTTGTGTTCATTGAGATATTGTTTATATATATATATATATATATATACACGAAAAAGATACTGAACCTTAATTATTTCAATGTCAATTTCAGTGTAATTTAAGGAAAAATATAGAGACTGGTACCTGTTCTTCAAGGGATCCTATCTTTTTTTCCCCCTTGTTTTGTTTGTTTTGGATTTGCTATGTTTGTTGGACCACACAGGATGTAGTGAGGATCATATTGTATGTATAAAAAGTTCATTTCTAAGCACAGAACGATGTTTGTCTCTGCATGTAGTGGAAAGTGAAAGATTCACCTCCTCTGTTGGTTGGAATAGCACGTCTGTTTCCCTTATCTCTGTTCCCCAGGCACCTTTCACAAACCTGAGCACTTAAGCAATGATTAAAAGATCTTTCAAAGGTACTGATGCTATCTGGACCCCAGTGTTACTAAAATGAACGGTCTGTTCTGAACGCTTAGATTTAAGTAAGAAGTCTAATATTCCTGCTGATTGTTATTGGAAAGGGACATCAGTTTAAAGCCTTCAAAGTGTCTGTTGTTAGAGAAAGAGTTTCAGGTTTGTTTAATGATTTTATTGACATTGTCACCCTTGACTTTCTCCTGCCTCCTCACAGAATGGTTCCCTAAACAGTATTCCCAGCCAAGCTGTACTGTCACAGCTTTGTCTTTATTAGTCAGCTCTTTTAATTATGTAAAGGGAAGATTACTGTTGGGAGTTTCTGGGCTGTATTTCACCCTTAGCTCTTACTCTAAAAGGGCATTTATTCAGGTTGTCTTCAGATCTCTGTATACAGTACACATAACAATGATGGTACAGTGAATACAAGTCTACTGGAGCTAGATGCCTACAGACAGGATACAGGATATGCATATTTAGAGATCTTTTAGAGAGCAAAAATACAGAATCAGAGATGACAAGGTTCATTACTGCTCTTTTTAAAAAAAATTTTTTGGAGCAATCATGTGCTCATGTTTGTTGTCTTTACGTACCTACATATCTACCTATCAACCTTTTTACCAGCCTACTTATCCACCTATCTAAAGTATTTATCTGCCTTATTACTTATTTTCTTTTCCTGCTAGCTACTTACCCAATTACCTACCCATCTGTCTACCTATCTTTTTACCATTCTAGTATTAGTTTACTATCCTTGTCCCTATCTCACCTACTTAGTCAACCTATCATTCACTTACTTGCCTAGTTGCCAACCTATCTTTTTACCTTCCTGCCCCTACCTACCTACTTTTTTAAAACAACTTTACTTTTCCACATATCCACCAATCTACTTGCTGTACTTAGCCATATATAGTATCGACCTACTGTACCTTCCTGTTTATTTTCTTCCCCTCCTACCTGCCTGCTCAGATAACTACCCATCATTTACCCAATTGCCCACATTACCTTCCTTCCTACCTACCTACCTACCTACCTACCTACCTTTTTTCCTTAACTAACTACTTATCCACCTATCGACAGTATCTATCTGCCTGCCTACTTATTTTCATCTCCTGCCACCTAGTTATCTACCTACTGTACCTATCAATCTTTTTACCATCCTAGTTATCTACTTACCTGCCCCCTAGGGGCAGTTGTGGCCTAATGGTTAGAGAGTCGTACTTGTAACCCGACAGTTGCGGGTTCGATTCTCAATACCGGCATGAAATGACTGAGGTTCATTAATGTTGTTCACTACTCACTACTCCTAAAGTGTGCACTAACTTGGATGGGTTAAATGCAGAGGACAAATTCCGAGTATGGGTTACCATACTTAGCATTCTCATGTCACTTTCACTATTTCACTTTACTTAGTCAACTACCTACTTACCTACATATCTACCTATTTTTTAGCCTCCTACCTACCTGTCACAGTACCCTTGTTTCCCTGGACTTCAATTCCCAAGATCCTCCTGTTCTCCACACCTGCACTCACTTCCCTCGTCAGCTCCTCATCAGCACTCATCACCTGCACCTGGACTCTATTGTTAGCACTCCTATATAATGCACTCACTCCCTGCACTCCTTGTCCGTTCTCTGTTTATGTTAAGTGTATGTTTGGTTACTCCTTGCCCGTGTTGATTAAAGTATTGTCTATAACTGTGGAAATCCGTATCTGCCTCATCTCTACACCACCATACCGTAACAGAAGAACGGACCAATACAGTTTGGATTTTCCACAAAAAAAAAAAAAAATGGAGACTTCCACCAGCTCCCTGGCTCCTGCTCCTCCAAGGCCTCTCTCCCATCTGGCAACTGGCGATCGGCTCATCGGGCTTCTTCAGGTGGGTCGTTCGCTGGAAAGGTATGTGGAGGAGTTCGTTGAGCTTGCTTTCTTGTCTGACTGGCCTGAAGCATGTTTAATCTCCCTGTTTCTGGATGGACTGGACGACAACACTATCCGTTTTGATGAACCTGATTATCGTTTCTCCTTAAGCGAAACAATCAATTTTATTTTGTGGTTAAATGGCTCCAAATTCTTCGTGGATGAGGTTCAGGATAAGTGTATGTCTCCAGTCCATCCAGAAACACGGCTGGCCGGGCCAGTCAGTCAACCTCCGTCTTCCTCCGCATACCCCTCCAGCGAACTCCCTGCCTGCCCCATGCTGGACCCACATTCCTCTACTGGGCCCAGTAAGCGGAGGAGGAGGAAGAAAGCGGCTCCAGTCTCTCCAGAGCCCGCTCCAGTCTCTCCAGAGCCCGCTCCAGTCTCTCCAGAGCCCGCTCCAGTCTCTCCAGAGCCCGCTCCAGTCCCCACAGAGCCAGCTCCAGTGCCTGTGGGGATTTTAATTGTATTTGAGGGGATGAACGAGCCCGCTCCAGCCCTTTCCGAGCCTGCAGCTCCACCCCTGTGCGAGCCACCAAGTGAGGTGGCCTGGCTTATAGACTTTTGGACAGAGCCAAGTTCTCCAGTCTCCGCCGAGCCAAGTTCTCCAGTCTCCGCCGAGCCAAGTTCTCCAGTCTCCGCCGAGCCAAGTTCTCCAGTCTCCGCCGAGCCAAGCTCTCCAGTCTCCGCCGAGCAGGCCGCTCCAGTCTCCGCCGAGCAAGCCGCTCCAGTCTCCGCCGAGCAAGCCGCTCCAGTCTCCGCCGAGCAAGCCGCTCCAGTCTCCGCCGAGCAAGCCGCTCCAGCCGCCGCCGAGCAAGCCGCGCCAGTCTCCGCCGCCGGGCAAGCAGCGCCAGTCTCCGCCGCCGAGCAAGCAGCGCCAGTCTCCGCCGCCGAGCAAGCAGCGCCAGTCTCCGCCGCCGAGCAAGCAGCGCCAGTCTCCGCCGCCGAGCAAGCAGCGCCAGTCTCCGCCGCCGAGCAAGCAGCGCCAGTCTCCGCCGCCGAGCAAGCAGCGCCAGTCTCCGCCGCCGAGCAAGCAGCGCCAGTCTCCGCCGCCGAGCAAGCAGCGCCAGTCTCCGCCGCCGAGCAAGCAGCGCCAGTCTCCGCCTCCGAGCCCTCAGCTCCAGCCGCCGCCGAGCCCTCAGCTCCAGCCGCCGCCGAGCCCTCAGCTCCAGCCGCCGCCGAGCCAGCCGCTCCTACTATGAACTGTGTGTTTGTATCCTCCAACCCAAAGACTGTTTTCCCTCCCTGCCTCCCTCTCCCGCCTCCTTCCATTTGTCTCTACACGTCACCTCCACCTCAAGCCCCCTCGCCCAGATCTCCACCTCGGACCTCTGGGCGATTACCTACACCCTGGCTCCAACCTCCCTCGTCTCCACCGTTGCCCATCAGTCCTCCAGCCTCACAAGTCTCCATCCTGCCCCCGTTCACACCTTGGTCCCTCGTCAGCCTGCCCTCCCCTCTGGACTGCACTCCTCCGTCTCCGCTCCGTCCCTCCGTCCCTCGTTTCCAGTTGGCTTCCTCACTCCCCCTGGTGTTCACTCTGTTGTCTGTCGTCTGTGTTCAACTGCGGCCTTCTGGAGCCCCGGCTGCGCTTCGGTCGGTGGAGCCGCTGGTTCCGCCATCTCCCGCCGGTCCTTCAGCGCCGCCTGGGCTCGGCGACAATTCGGCTTCGGCTCCTGACCCGCCATGGCTGCCCGCTGCACCTGACCCGCCATGGCTGCCCGCTGCACCTGACCCGCCATGTATGCCCGCTGCATGTCTGCCCGCTGCACCTGACCCGCCATGGCTGCCCGCTGCACCTGACCCGCCATGGCTGCCTTCAGCCCCTGACCCGCCATGGCTGCCTTCAGCTCCTGACCCGCCATGGCTGCCTTCAGCCCCTGACCCGCCATGGCTTTTGAACCTGCCCTGGAGACCTCCACTCCAGTTTGCTCCTACCCCTGCACCAGCTTGAGGTCTCCAGGGCGCCCGCCCCCCTCCCGGTTGTTTCATCTACGGCGCGAGGACGCGCCTACCGGGAGGGGGGGGTAATGTCACAGTACCCTTGTTTCCCTGGACTTCAATTCCCAAGATCCTCCTGTTCTCCACACCTGCACTCACTTCCCTCGTCAGCTCCTCATCAGCACTCATCACCTGCACCTGGACTCTATTGTTAGCACTCCTATATAATGCACTCACTCCCTGCACTCCTTGTCCGTTCTCTGTTTATGTTAAGTGTATGTTTGGTTACTCCTTGCCCGTGTTGATTAAAGTATTGTCTATAACTGTGGAAATCCGTATCTGCCTCATCTCTACACCACCATACCGTAACACTACCTACCTACCTACATTTTTACCTGCCTTATCTACCTTCCTACAGATACTTCCTTACAGTTAACATTTTCGGTTAACTACTTATCAATTACGTAATTGCTATATACTGTAGCCTATCTACCTTTTTATCTACCTTCCAAACTTTTTACCCAAACAAGTTCTCCACCTATCCACTATATCTACAGTATTTGCCTACTTCCCTACTCATTTTCTTCCCCTCCTCCCTACCTACTAACCTTCTTATTGTGTAGCACAAGCACATTTTTATTCCATGAACTTGCTGAGCAGTAAATCCATCAAACTCTGAGGAGGTTAATAATATGGTTAGAAATAGTTAACCTAACAGTTACTACCTGTTGTTCTCATTCATGTTCTCGCTTCCTTTTCATTGTTGCCTTATTTTGCTCCTCTTATAGGATGCTGTTGTGGTTCAGAGGCATTTTTGAGTTACCACACTCACGGCACAACTATTTCATTCCCATTGTCTGAATGGACTTTGGCCATGCTGGCATGTCGTCCTATGTGCTCATTATAAAAAGCACCACCTTAATCTTATGGGTCTGCGGCCTCCAAGCTTTTTTAGGTTTGTGCTGGGGCGTTATAAGTGTTGTGCAAGCTTTCTGCTGATGATTCCCCTAAGGTCTGTCTGCTGTTGCATAACAATATGTCCTGATAAATGTTCTTGAGCATTAAGCAATTTTCAATTTTTTTATGCTCTAAAAAAAGGAATTTCTTACCCATTAGATAAGACCGTTGACAGGTTTGTTATCTTTTTAGGCTCTGTACCCTTTTTCCTGATAATCCTAATCTTGAGGTCACAGGAACACTTAAGCAAGCTTTTGTTTATGCATGACTCAAAGACATGCCACAAACAGCAACTTGAAGATGCAGTTTGAACTTAAATTAGAGCTTATAGAGCTAGCTGTGGCTTTCGTGGCTTACATCCTAGGGAATCTCCATTTGGCTCTTTCTCGTCTGTGAGCATGCCCAGTACCTGACCTCACCATGTAGTACGTGCATTTTGTTAAGTCTCCAAAGAGCACCAGACTTGGCAGATGTACTGAAGAGCGATCCCTCACGCTTCCACTCAGCGTCTCAGAGATCATGAGCCACCCCACCCTGACACTGCTTCTTCTGGATCCTCCGCTGAAGATGCTGTAATTAAATGTTGGGCCCCTCAGAAGATTTCCACGTTTCTGGCGAGTAAGGGAAAGGCAGATTACAATTATAGCTGCGCCCTTTGGCTGCTGTGTCAGCAGGACACACTCTGTGTCACAGAGGAAACTGAAAGACTTAAACCACAATTCAGGCTCAAATATCCTTAGACGAGCATCTCAAAAAATGAAATAAAATATTTTAATGTTTCAGATTCTGTCCTTCCAGTATAAAGCAGTGCCCCAGTCAGACTGTGTTCAGAAAGAAAAAATCACTTTCTATATTCATGAAGTTTGTACTATAATATTTGGCTCAGTGTTATTTAATTGCAGACTTTAAACTTATTTTGAACAAATTGTCAGTCCATTGATCATTCGAAGTATAAAAGTGGATTTTAATAACAACCAACCCTGGAGACTTAAAAGTGCCTGATGTTGAAGAAACCTTTTCATGAAAACTTGGCTTGTATTGCATTATGCAATGAATGTAGAGATTGATCCTTTAGCTGCACTATATTTAGGATGCATTCTCAATATATTAGATTTGAGTGCCCTATTGCTTAAATAAACAGCATTACTAAGATGTAGTAAGAGAGAGAAAGAGTTTTATGTGGATGTGTATAGACTAATGCTTAAAACAGTGGCATGATTGTTGTCTCCAAACAGACCAGTTCTCTCTATCATTAAGTTTTCTTGGTTCAGCAGTAAACCAAGGGTGGAACTCTTGGACTAATTACATGAGCAGGTGGGTATTTCAGTGGCAGCAACTGTAAGAACAAATGAAAAATAAATAAATAAAAATAAGTAATGATGTGTTTGTGTGTGTTGTGTATGTAGTTATTGTCTAATGTATCTCTTCATATTCAGAGCAGTACAATTGATGTATAAAAGGACAACTAAATATATAAAATTTATTTATTTATTTGAATATCAACTGTAAATGATCATTAAGCTGGAGTTCTGTAGCTTCAGACTTGAATGTTACCCTGCTACAGAGTGTCATATGGTAGAAACATCTAGAATATTTTATGAGGTCATTAAACTGGAGATTCCACACAGAATTTGACTTCAGTTTCTTTTCTGTTGACTGATATTCCCTCTTGAATTTCATTCGATAAGACGGTTCCGTCAGGAGAATGAGTCTATTAAATCTGTATTGAATTTACATATTTTGAAAATCCTTATTTAAGTAGACATTTGATAAACTATTTTGTGTGTGCAGTCAGAAAAACAGATTCAGCAAAATCAGAATAAAATCCTTGGGGTTACCAGCCCAAATCTTTAGTAACTACCACATTTAGTTGGACAGACGGTGGATGATGACAGTGATTATATAATGTGTCACTGATGACAGGTGCATTAGAGGGCAGGTGTTTATGGGTGGATCTCTCCCTCTCCCTCTCTTTTTCTCTCTCTCACTTTCTCATTCTGTCATTGAGTATAAGTTTGTCTCAGTTCGTTTTTTGGGAAGTCTTACTGTGCCCATTCCGGGATACCAACATGCCAGTGGAAATATCTGTTTATAGAATGTACATATTTGAAGGCCAGTTTAGTGGTAGAATAAGTTAAAACATATGTGCTTTGATGTCTGTGTCTGTGGTCCATACATTTTATTATTATAACAGCAATGTAAACAGAAGAATCTTTTTGAATAAAGACACAAATGGGAATGAACTTGGAATAGTGAGTTTTTACTCTAACTCTGGTTTATGTCTTTCTATTCATTTATTTTACATTATTTCCAGTATTTTTAAATATTATTTATATTATTAATATTATTTTGATATTATTAACAGCATCTTTTTTCAAATTTTTACAACATGTATTTTTTTCCATTTACAGAAAAATATGGGATAAAAAAGTCAAGGATTCAACAACCAGGTGAATTCACTTTATGCTTCTTTGCCGAATATCTACATGCACACTAAAGCATATTCCTTTACATCAGAACATCCTCTTAAAGGATTAGTCCACTTTCAAATAAAGTTTTCCTGATAATGTACTCATCCCCATGTCATCCAAGATGTTCATGTCTTTCTTTCTTCAGTCAAAAAGAAATTAAGGTTTTTGATGAAAACATTCCAGGATTATTCTCCTTATAATGGACTTCAATGGCCTCCAAACGGTTGAAGGTCAAAGGGCTTCAAAGGGCTTTAAATGATACCAGACGAGGAATAAGGGTCTTATCTAGCGAAACGACGCCTTCCCTATTCTACTTATGGAAAAAATGGAACTGGTGCTGCGTTTGTTCCGTAAGTAGAATAGGGAAGGCGTAGGACATACAGCTTAAGCTTTTTGAAGAATACAAAAGTGCGGTTTTAGCGGAAGCACTTGGAAGTCGATCATTTGTTTATATAAAGCATATACATTTACATTTTTTTAGAAAATGACTGATCGTTTCGCTAGATAAGACCCTTATTCCTCTTCTGGTATCGTTTAAAGCCCTTTGAAGCTGCACTGAAACTGTAATTTTGACCTTCAACCGTTTGGAGGCCATTGAAGTCCACTATAAGGAGAATAATCCTGGAATGTTTTCATCAAAAACCTTAATTTCCTTTCGATTGAAGAAAGAAAGACATGAACATCTTGGATGACACGGGGGTGAGTAAATTATCAGAAAAAATTTATTTGAAAGTGAACTAATCCTTTAATTTATCTCTTAATAACTTATATTGTTCTTGTGAACTATGATGTCTCCTAGATTGAGTCAGATGACCAAGAAGAAGGGATTCTGGGTTGAGAAAGTACATTGTCTGGGCACAGAGCCTAGCCTGGCGGAGTGCCACGCCCAGCTGTCAATCCCTCGAAGCCCCGTCCCCTGTAAGAATGGTCGCCATGCTGTGGCCCGCTGTGTCCCAGGACCACAGTTTGCTCGAATGTCCTCTGGCAGACCCCAGGCACCTCACCCTGTGCAGGTAATTCATGTTCAGACTGCCAGCAAAAATTCGATTTGGAGGTGGCTTGAAATGCGATTCCAGTCAGATTTTTACAGATGCGTCTCAGTCTGAATGCTTTGGTTGCTCAAATCGGATTTTCGTTTTTATTGTGACACACAATGATAGCATCAAAGCCGGTGATGAAAATGCCAGCAGTATTCATATGGTATTCAGTTGTCCAAAGATTTTGGCTGTGACTACAGTGTGGAACATCACAATATCCCACCTTCTAAGTAAAAGAGCCAATTGTGGATTGATGAAGTCATCGCATCACTGCAGCTGCTGTTAGAAGCTCGCGCTTAGGACTGCATGTGCATTGGCTGGTCTATTCTAAAAAAATATGTTTTTTTAACACTATTTGAGCATAATAAACAACATTTATGGAACAGTTATTTTAATGTCAGATTTTGTTGCTGATTTGAAATATATTTAATGTGAGTTCCTCAGTCATCATTATTACATTTTAATGGGTTATACTGAATAAATAACTCAAAAATCACAAACCCCATATAACACTTATAATTACTATAATCTAATTCGACCCTCATTATGCCATTATTGAAATTAAATTTCAATAATGGCATAAATGTCCTCTGCACAAGTGTACTAAATGTAATATATTTTGGCTTTTTTGCACTGATCTACAAACCTATTATGTTCAACCATGATGTTTTGAATGTACAATACTGTTCAAAAGTTTGATGTCAGTTAATTTTATTTTTTTTTCAAAAGAAATTAATACTTTTATTCAGCGAGAATGCATAAAATTGATCAAAATCTAAAATAAATGCTGTGATTTTGAACTTTCTATTTATCAAAGAGTCCTGAACAAAATGTATCAAGGTTTCATAAAAATATTAAACAGCACAATTGTCTTCAACATTAATAATAAAAAATATTACTATATAATATTAATATAAACAGATATTTAGGGTTGGGGCTATTAGAATCAGCTATTGAAAAAAACTTATTTGTTGACCACTAATCTAAAGATTTGGGAAGGCAGTCCCATTGGTGGTCCTCAAATGTCTATTGTGGTTATAATTACCCTGGTACTTTGGACCTGAGGTGGAAAAATATGATTTCCTGAAAGTAACCTTTCCGTCTTTTTTCTTCTCATAGCTGTCAGTGCGGCTGAAGGCAGGGCCACGTCTGGGAGAAGGCAGAGTCGAGGTTCTGCGTGAGGGAAAGTGGGGAACTGTGGTTGACCACCTGTGGGACCGTATCTCAGCCAGCGTGGTGTGCAGAGAGCTGGGCTTTGGCACTGCCAAAGAGGCTCTTACCGGAGCATACATGGGTCAAGGTAGGAATTAAAGTTGTGTAAGCTTAAAGAAACAGTTGGAAAATAAAAAATCATTATTTGTTATTATTTACTTGCCCTCATGTAGTTCCAACTGGGATCAGAATGAGGGTAAGTACTGTAAATGACAGAATTTTCATTTTTGGATGAACTGTTCCTTTAATCTGCCAATATGGTGCTTTTGGGAAGAAGGTGATTCATAACTATACAAACATGGCTATGATTATACTGAGTTTGGCTCATGATTCCACAGTAGTCTGAGTCTGAGCTTATTCGAAAGCTCTTCTTATCTGTAGGATACGCCTGTCTGCAGCTGAATAGGAAACGGTCTATGATGTCTTACATTATGCAATATCACACTCTCCAGGTGCAAAGCATGAATGTAGAGCAATGACAATTCTTTAACCCAAGGAACTTTCCCTGAACTTTCTGTGCCTCAGATCCACTCTGCATGAGTTTACTTTAGCTGAGTGAAACAAAACTCAATGCTGATCTGTATTCCAAGCAACATCTGTTCTCTTTGGCAGAGCAGTTATCCCATCTTGTCAGAGTGAAGTCATGACAGTAGCAATTTATTGAAGACTTCTAGATAGCGCACTGATGAAAAACACAGCCACTAATGTTGTGCAGTTTTTTTTAAAGAAAGGAACTGAAATGACATTTGACTCATAAATGATGTTGTATCAGGTGCCACCGTTCAAAGAACTGAAAGGATGAAATGTCGATTTATGGATATTGATGATTTTAGGGATCTGTTACTTGAAAATATAAGATGTAATGCACCAGTAGTGACTCACATGAAAGTACAGACACTTGAAATGAACCTGAATAAGGTTGACTACTTTCAAAATTCCAATCAATGTTTCAATTTAACACTCGCCAAGTGCCAAATATTGTAAGTACAAATAGGCTTTAGAATGTGTTACTTGCCTGTTACTGGCTGATAATTTGTTTTTTAGGAACAGCAACTTTAAAATTAAATGCAAAGCAACAAGTTAAGTAGGCCTACCTGTTAAGTGCTACAACTTTAGGTTTATTTTTTCAAATGTATGGAATATTTCTTGCTGTACCCTTACAAAAAATAAGTATACTTCAAGTTAATTTTATTAATGAACTTAAGTATACTTAAAGGGTTAGTTCACCCAAAAATAAAAATTATGTCATTAATGACTCACCCTCATGTCATTCCAAACCCGTAAGACCTCCGTTCATCTTCGGAACACAGTTTAAGATATTTTAGATTTAGTCTGAGAGCTTTCTGTCCCTCCATTGGAAATGTATGTACGGTATACTGTCCATGTCCAGAAAGGTAATAAAAACATCATCAAAGTAGTCCATGTGACATCAGTGGGTTAGTTAGAATTTGTTGAAGCATCGAAAATACATTTTGGTCCAAAAATAACAAAAACTATGTTTTTATTCAGAATTGTCTTCTCTTCCGGGTCTGTTGTCAATCCGCGTTCATGACTCCACAGTGACGCTGCTGACGTGTTATCCGGTGCGCCCGAGCTTCGTTTACAGTCTGAGGGAGACGCACACCGTAAACAAAACATGTCTAAGGATTTCGACACAGAGGAAGACTTGCATTTTTTTGCTCAGCCATATTTATTTGAACCCGAATACACGGACGAAGAACTAAGAGCGATGGAAGCTCCTACACAGCAGCAACCGCTGTCACAAGCAGCGTCACTGCGGAGTCGTGAACGCGGATTGACAACAGACCCGGAAGAGAAGACAATGCTGAATAAAGTCGTAGTTTTTGTTATTTTTGGACCAAAATGTATTTTCAATGCTTCAAAAAATTCTAACTAACCCACTGATGTCACATGGACTACTTTGATGATGTTTTTATTACATTTCTGGACATGGATAGTATACCGCACATACATTTTCAATGGAGGGACAGAAAGCTCTCGGACTAAATCTAAGATATCTTAAACTGTGTTCCGAAGATGAACGGAGGTCTTACGGGTTTGGAACGACATGAGGGTGAGTCATTAATGACATAATTTTCATTTTTGGGTAAACTAACCCTTTAAGTAAAGTTCAAGTATAGTTTTTAAGTATACTTTGTATAGTATGTATACTAATATCAATGTACTAGTTGTATACTTGTATGTGTACTATTTCAATACTACTTGGGACTAAATTGGCCCACTTTTCAGTGTGCAACAGTATACTTTTAAGTATACTTTAAGTGTAACAGTAGTAAACTTTGAGTACTAGATTACAACTACATTTTTCAATTGTACTGCAACTACTAGAAGTAAACTTATAGGTATACTAATAGTTTCTAGTTGTACTGTAGCACATTATTTAGTTTATGAAAGTACACTTTGAGGTATAATCTCAGTAAACCACTAGTTCCCTTTCGAAAGGGAACTTGCACTGCATCCCGAGACACTTTGTGGGAACACCTCCGCGTTACTGGTATCTGAAACAACTGTAAAACCATGGGAGTCCTATTGGCTTGCGACAGCCTATGACATCATACTAGTGCGACCAGAAAGTATATAAGGGGCACCTAGAGAACCTATCATCCTCTTTTTGTCTTCAGGGACTATTTTATTTGAAGCACGCTGTTCAAATCTATGTAAAAATGGCCTGATAAAGCAAACATTTCAAGCTGTGTGCATAATCCGTGTCATAAATATTTGACACTCGATAACACACATGACTTCTGCGTTCTTTGTTAGAGCATGCACGCCCAGTTCCTGAGGGAGCTGTTGGCGTTCACTGTAAGCATTTCCTGCTGAGGAAGCTCCACTCTCGTTTGTCTCTCTTGGCAGGCTTCTGTGCCTGGTGGCTCGGGTCCCACTCACACTGAGGTGAAGAGGAGACTGAGATCAGAGGGCTCATAGAGGGAGCTCGCTGAAGAGTTTGAGAGACGCGTTAATCTCTTGTGCACTTCAGAGGCTGACGAGAGTGTTCTGCTGAGTGAGGATGCATTGTCTCTTGCATCCTCAGGATCAGCATACTGTGCTTTCTTGGCATTATGCAGAAAGAGCTAGAGATGGCTGTTGAGGGTAAAAAAGGCAAGACATCCGAGCCCTCGCAGTCGCTCTGTCCCGCGTATGATGAGTTGTTGGGTGTTACGGAGCCTGCGTCACACAGCCATCAGCTGTCATGAGAGCGCATTAGTTTAGAGACCTCTTGTGTAAGATTGGAAACACGAACGGTTTCTTTCCGGCCATAGCCCTCCAGCTTCCATGAGCTGTCAAGACGTTTGCAAACTATCTTGCGGTTGAAAAACAAAACAAACAAATAAAACGTTGACTTTGAAAACACTGGTCCTGCCCTTATAGGGCAGGACATACGCGGCAGCAAGTGTGGCACTGTGGCAGTGCTTTAACACTCTGGAGTCTGAGATATCGCCGGTGATACCACCTCGGTTTTTTTCTTACCAGTGTGAAAGAGTCTCAAAATACTCCATCAATGTTGCACATGCAATTAAGAGTTATACACCATTTTAATCTGTTGAATATCTTCTTTTATTTGTGTACACTCAGAGTGAAAACAAAATGTTGTGCGTTTTGCAAAATAAAGAAAACTAACATGATGTGTGATCTCTCTTTCTCCCTCTGAACAAAGTCCAATCTGATAGTTCTCAGAAAATGAACTGTAATTTAGTGAATACTAATGACACAAAAATGAGACTTATGTCTAAAAAAACGTTGAAATGTCAGGTTTTCAATCATGCAAGTCAAATCGAAAACAAAAATTCTCTGTTTATGTAATCTGTATGAAAAAAGAGCCATGTCAGACGCCCATGATTCAGCTCATTATCCACTAATGCGGCCACTCCCGCGGAGTGAGCACTATTCAGACGCAAATTCTGAGGCAATACATGTATACATCGTCTCAATCGTGTATTTATTGTCTTCAAAAGTGTTTTGCATAGCCATAGTTAGCGATCTCTGGAAGCCTCTGTTAGTTTGGTTAGTTCCTGGATTGTCACATAGCCTGTTCTTCTTTAGGAGGCATTTGTGGACTAAATGTGCACAGAGCGCCCTCCGGCTGCAAGTATGAATTGAAAACACAGTATCCAGCACTCATAGTAATGACAATAAATATTGAATAAATATTACTCCTCTGTATAGAAAAATTATATAAACATATGAGAATCCATCAATATTTCTCCAAATGTGCATGCTTTTAAGCTAAAAGCCTATATGAAATGCCATAGATGTAACACAATTGTTCAGACACTTTGCATCACAGAAATACATTATATTTTAAAGTATATAATAGAATACCATTATTTTAAATTGTAATAATATTGCACAGTATTGCTGTTTTTTCTGTATGTTTGATATACACTATGATGAGCTTGAGACATGATCACAGAGGGTTTTTTCACATAGCCTACCTGACTGAAAGGCCTCATTATTATGCAAGTCATTACAGCTCATTATGCGATTCTTTTGTCTTCTCAGGTGTGAATTACAGGATTATTCATGATGATTCACGCCTCCACGCATACTGTGTTTCTTGACAAAAAAGTGTCTTACAAAATTTAAATCTATCTATTGTTTTATATGAACAAGTAGGCAGGATAATTTTTACATCATTTTGAAGCAAAAACAATCTCCAATACCTAGAAGTCAAAACTTCTCCAGGCCCCAAATCAGCCTCAGACTCCAGAGGGTTAAGCAAACCAAGCGACCTGCATTCAAATCTTATTAAAAAAAAAACGTGCCAGTCCAGGTCTCCCCAATCCTTTCAGGCTGTAAGAGTATGGCAGGCCCCATTAAGGCCTTTGCTCTTTGAGGTCACAGGTTGAGCTTTGTAGGTCGACTCACCATTGGCAAGAGCAGTTATAAATTCAGTGGCCTCAGCTCCATATAGAAAGGAATAAATGGGGCATGCATTCATAATATTATAGATTAATTTATATAGGGGCAATTTAATTAGGACCCTGGAGCTTCCATTATTAGGGAAGATTATCGTGAAACCCTTACTATGTGCCTCCTCTCCTCTGAGAGTCGTTTTGTGAGGTCGTAATATAGTGGGTAGCATTTAGAACGAATATCATCTGTTGTGAGTGGCCTGGCCTCCTCTGATTTGGAGAGTCGTTTTGAAACCAGGGCCGCCACTCATCTGAGCTCCAGATATTTGATATTTCCCCCTTAGTGTGTGAGTCGGCCTCCTCTTGCTTAGAGAGTTATTAGGCTGAAATCTCCACTCCCCTGAGCTCCAGTTGGATCATGACTTCAAGCGCTCAGCCCTCCGTGGGCTGCCTTGACAACCACACACACTCCAAGCCCACACACTCCTGGTGGGTAACTCTGTTAGACTCGTTTCCAAGTTGTTGGCACTCCTCGGGCTGCCTTGTTGGCGATCCTCTGGATCGAGCTACATTCCTAGCACTTCTAGCTAGTTTGAGTGTCCTGGCTCCCCAGAGTACACAGATTGAGTTCACGTTGCAGGCTCCACAGGTGCCTCCCTGATTCTAGCCCCAGAGCTTGGTTGACACTCTACTTGGTCGAGTCAGACTGGGTTATCCTCCCTGATGGCTCTGGAGGTTGACACTTTGTCCCCCAAAATGTGACTGGCCAAGGCTCCTTTCGGCCCCTGGCTGTATTCCCTTAAAGGAACCCCTTCACAGTGAAGATGCTGGTTCAAAGCCCTTGAGCGGCCTTTGAAAAGGCCTTCTGTTACTTTATGAAGGCACTTTTTCATTGAGGCGTGTAGCTCGGGCAGTGGCCGCAGGGAATACTGTCACTAACAGCCTAGTGTGTGACCAGAAAAAGGGGGAGTGGATCTGGCATTTCAGTTGGAACTGCCATTATTGTGCTTAGTTCCCCAAAGTGTTCCCTTTCGAAAGGGAATGTCTTGGGTTAAGACACTCGACTGTAACCCTGGTTCCCTAAAAACAGGGAACGAGACACTGCATCTCGTAGCCATGCCTCCGCGCTGCCTGTTCAGTCCCTTCAGACGAAGAAGTGGATAACATGTTCTCTAGGTGCCCCTTGTATACTTTCTGGGCGCACTAGTATGACATCATAGGCTGTCACCTGCCAAAAGGATTGCCGTGGTTTTACAGTTGCTTCAGATACCAGTCATGCAAAGCCGTTCCTCCAAAGTGTCTCAGGACGTAGTGTCTCGTTCCCTGTTCTCAGGGAACCAGGGTTACAGTCGTAACATAAGACGTTTTATACTGTCTTCAAGTATACTTGTAAGTTTTCAACATTGATAATAATAATAAATACATTTCAGAATATATTAAAGTAGAAAATTAACAGTTATTTTGAATTGTAATACTATATTCCTGTTTTTTACTGTATTTTTGATTAAATAAATACAGCCTTTGTGAGCAGAAGAGACTTTTTTAATATAACAAATTCTGTTATTGCTATGACACAAGGAAAAAACAACTAAATAATCTCATTGTCATTGAAACAAAATACATATATTTTAAATAAAACAAAAAATGTAATTTACAATTTAATGTTGGTTAATAAATATGTTAATCACCCTTGATTGGCAGGTGTGGCAAAAAAAAAAGAAAAAAAAAAAAAGAAAAGAAAGTGACTCCACTTGCTGAATTTTGAATTCACCCATTTGACTGTAGGTCTACTTGAGATCAAAGCTTATGATTTCTGTCCGTCCATGGCATCGAGGTCTTTAGGTATTTAGTTGTCGTGTATAATTTTCCCAGTGCAGCCGAGGCCACAAAAACATATAGTGAGTGAAGAGAGACACAAATTAGCATTTCAATGACAGAACAGAGCTGGACTGTTTGGGACAGGCGGTAAAAATAGGAAATCTGTTGAGATGGGCTACATGTACCAGACTGTGGTTACCACATTTAGAATGATCCTGAATAATGGTGTTGGTACAGTGTTCATCACACTGCCTGATTTTCCAGACCTTTAATATAACATAAAGGGATAGTTCACCCAAAAATGAAAATTCTGTCATCATTTACTCACCCAAAAAACAGATGTTTTTATGTTCCACAGAAGAAAGTCATATAGTTTTGGAATGACATGGAAAATTCTCTCATTATTTACTCACTCTCATTTTGAGGTAAACTATCCCTTTAATGTGCTTAGTGGTAGAAACAAATTTGAAAATGGGGTGTCATTGTGGCTCTATTGTAGAGTACATTCTGTCTGTGAATTTTTTTGTTCAAAAATGGTTTTATGGTGGAGTTAGCATGAACTCCGTATGATAATGTAGATCTTTTAAGGCCAATGCAGCATGAAGCAACACATTCTGTTGAGGTGTTCTCTAAGTCTGACCTCCCAGTGAGATGAAAGTAAGTGTTCCTGAAGTCTCTCAATGACTGCATGTTTTGAGATTTGTTTAAATGCTGTATCAGCTGGTTTTACCTCAGTCAGACACAATAGACAAGGGTTTTCAAGTGACGTTCACCCTCAGGGACCGACACTTTACAGGCAAAACATACAAGGTGAAGACTATATTTTTGTATGCAGTACACTGAGTTTTTCCTCTGGCTTTGAACTGATGCTGACATGCACTTGGCTAAGAGAAGTATTTCTTATATAGCAATTTAATCTGCTCTTAAAATAGGGATTATAGGCATCCCATGAAATGAAAACACCATTAATGCAGAATATATATGTTGTTTTATTTTAGGGAGAAGAAAATGTCCATTTTCCGTAAACCACACTCTAGTGAAACTATTCACAGCAGTCAGTCACTGAACCACTCCCTTACCATTGGCCACTTCTGGAATACTTAGTCTTTGCTTCTATTTTCCTGTTATTTACTTGTCTTTTGTGCATAATCTGTTTTATGTTTATACTGAAATTTATATTTAAGAAATTCTCAAATTGTTTTCCACTAAAATATTAAGCAGCACAACTGTTTTCAGCACCAATAATAATAATAATAATAATAATAATAATAATAATAATAATAAATGTGTATTGAGCACATCAGCATATTAGAATGTTTTCTGAAGGATCATGTGATACTAACACTGGAGTAACGAAGATGAAAATTCAGCTTTGCCATCACAGGAATAAACTAAAATATAGTGAAATAGAAATTAGCTATTTTAGATTGTAATAATATTTCACAATATTACTGTTTTTGGTTTGTTTTGTTTTTTGATCAAATAAATGCAGCCTTGGTGAGCATAAAAGGCTTATTTTAAAACATTTAAAACATTTTACCAACCAATGATATTTATTTTGTAACAATATATTATTTTTTATTTATATTTATATATAGTAGCACATGATACAGAAAAGAAGTTTTGATTGAGCCATTTGAGTTTTTAATTATGATCATCAAATTATGATGTCATCATACTGTCTACTGGAAAAATTACATGAACAATATTTAGATGTCTCTTGCATTTCTCTCTTTTTTTCGGTAGTCGATTAATGGGTTTTTTCGATGACTCTCAACTTTTACATTTAGTCTCCAGCCTTTGCTTAAATCCTTGATTATATGTAATATTCTCTGTGAGGGAACATTTCCATATTAATCCTCAGGGTTTTAGCCAATCTCTAGCAATTTACTTCCCAGAAGCGAGGCCAAATAGGGTGCTGTGTTTGCTTTTGGGCTCTATCATTTTTGCTTCAAAACTAAACAGCTGGTCATGATTTCATTGCTCTGTTAGAAATCTGTCTTTTTGATCAGTACGATCACCAAACTTAGCCAGGAGCAGTGCAGTAGCACATAATCACGGGTTTTCCACAGCAGTTAATACAGCTCTCTACTTCATTTACCCTGAATTTCCCCAGCAAGAATTTCTGAGATGGGGAAAAACTATATAATTGCATTTACACTAATGTTGCTCTGGTATATTTATACCGTGTAGTGGATTTCATATCCTTGTGAGATTCATATCTGAAGTTTTAGCACACTGCTCACGTTGGGCTCTGATTTAGTGGCCACCTAAGGCTGAATTGACCGATGTTTTTACATCACAGTAAACAAAGAGGGAAATGAACTGTGACATCTGGTACTTTTTTATCAAGCTTTTAATCTCCATAGAACCTCAAGAATGTGATGATAATGATTTCACACAAACAAATGCATACCTCCGAATCTGATCAGACTCATGTGTGGCCCTCTGGTGTGTGATGAGGAATTTTCTTTTTCACTACACATCATTTAGAACGTCACATAAGTAGTGTTGGGTTGCATTACTTAGTTTTTTGAAAAGTAATGTGTTGTGTTACTTTTGCGTTACTTTTTCTCACCTGAGCTGGGCTTGCTTGTTTGTTTTTCATAAAAAACAAATGTAAAGGCACCAAATGTGAAATGAATAAGCCGCATGCTGAAGGAAATGCAAATTCACGCCTGTACAGTAGAGGACGCAACTCAAACAAAACTTCAAGCTGTATTGCCATTCTGGGGTGCGTTTCCTATACAACTATGTAAAACCGTATTGTCGCAAACCTGTCATTCAGCCACTTTGGTGAATGATATCACACAGGTGGTGGAGTAATAACTTCTTTAAATTAATCCATTTGAGATCGAAATAATGCTAGATTTTTTGCTATAAATTGAGGACATGGCATCTGAGGATTAATTCTCATTTTTCTCAGTTATTTTGCTTTATTTCCAGATTCAATCATAGGCTCGTTCTTACATACCAGTGCACATACGCATATGCGCACTCTTCAAAAACAGTGCTTAAAATTTCTTGACAAGTTAAAATATGTAAATGACATTTGTATATATTCGTAATAAAAGATATACATTGTACTTAATGTCAGCTTGCTTATTTTGCTCAAGATAACGATTTATCAAGTCCACATGTCATAAAAACAAGAAACTAGGAGCTGTCATTTCAACCACACAAGTTTGCAATGCAGTTTGCAAATGTTCGTTTGAACTATGGTTTTGGGAAACATCAAATTGTTGAACTAAGTTAGTAACGACGGCACTTGTGATGTTAGTTAGCTAACGATGCTTTTGGGAAATGCACTCCTGGATTGCATAAGAATAGGACGCATCGAAGGTCAGCAGCAAAGACATTGGTTAATAAAGTGAGATTAAATACATGAAGTATATTTGTGTAACTTAACATTTAATTATTGCAGGTTTGCATAAGTTTGCATTTCACTGTTTATTCATTTTGAGAAATACTGAAAAATACTTGAAAAAAGTAATCTGAGGCAGCAGTTGGTCAGTGACATTTTTTTTTTAAGGCAGTTTTTGGAAAGGTTTGGTTAGAAAGTTCTCTATTACAGAAAGAACTCAAACAGGCCTGGTGTTTGTTATTTTGTTTTATATTTGAGACTTTTAACTTCTGATTCCCCAGTGACATATACTGTTTGTTTGTTCTACAGGGACGGGGCCAATCCACATCAACTCTGTGCAGTGCACTGGCACAGAACGCTCCGTTTTGGATTGTTACTTCCAGGAAGTCCCTCCCTGGACATTCAAACACAGCCAGGATGCTTCTGTCAAGTGCTATGTTCCTAAGACAGGCATGGAAACCACGGTGAGCAAAACGATCACAAATTACTATAATTCAGATAGCTCCTATCAGTCATGTTATCTGCTCTGTAGTCCCCCAAAATATTTGGACACTTAAAGTGTAACTTTGTCGATTTTCAACCCACTTTGAATTGTTACGGTGTTGGTAGTATATGTAAATGAACAATATTTACTCGTTCTCTGTGTTACCTGGACCGAGAATATCACTTTTATTTGTCAGAGTTTTTGTGAAAACTACTTCTTCTGCACATTTTTGTATCTCCGGCCACGGACAGTTGGATCAACAGGGTTATTAACAGAACGGTTATTCTGAGGGTATTGTATTATCACTGAAAAATGTATCAACCTTTGTCTACACTTTAAACAGCATTATGGTAAAAATGTAACACTATGGCAACAGTTTTCTTACCTGTGCGCAACAGCGTTTTGCCTCGGCATGTTGGGGCGTAACTGACAGAATGGCAGTTTCTTTCAGTCTTTTCCACTCAACACTGTGTTCATAGTCATCCAGTTTGAAATGTTGACTACAAACACTGAGGTTTTACAGATTTTCCCTTACAACATTCTCTCCTTATTTACGATTCTTTGCAGCCTTAAATTAGCCACTGCCTACAACTCACTGGATCCTTCACTAGAAAATTGAAACTAACTCAATCCCGTTAAACGTTTACTCTTTGAATTCTTGCACCCAGAAGCAATACAAGTTACCACCATTATGGCTAAAAGTTTGCTAAGAAGTATTTCCTACTAGTGTTATTTGACTCTGGTAAGCGTATCCATAGCAGACTGTTGGGAGGGGCCTTGGACGGCAACATGACCAGTTGTTGTTTAAGTTGTTAAAGTTTTCCTACCAATCTGACAAACAGCAAAGTCTTTTTTCTCTGTTTTTCTTTTTTACTGCTTAGGCAGCAAAGTTTTATTAAGAGCCCGTTTTGAAGTACCCCTTTAGGCCACACTTAAAATGTCTTTGTGTAACATAATGCATTATATTATAGAATAAATATACATAATTAAAATGTCTTTGCATTATATAATGCATTATATGGCATTTATTTACAGACTTAAAATGTCTGGTCCTGCATTATATTGGGTGGCATTAACTGCTATGTACTTACATCAAAAAATAAGTACAGTGTACTTATTGTGTTCATATTGAATTGCAAAACACTTACTGCTATTGAGGTGGGATACGGGTAAGGTTAGGGACAGGTTTGGTGGTATGGGTAGGTTTAAGGGTGGGTTAAGGTGTAAGGGATGGGTCAACAGTGTAGTTATAGATGTAATTACTAAAATTAATTACAGATGTTATTACATGCAGATATTTTTTAAAATATATGTACAATGTAAAAACATGTATATACACAATAAGTGCATTGTATGAAATAATTAATTTAAATATAAGTACATAGTAGTTAAGGCCACCTAAATATAAAGTGGAACCAAATGCTTTTGCATTATATAATGCCTTATGACATTATTTTGAAATATGCACACTTAAAATGTCTTTGCATTATATCATGCATTATATGGCAGTTATTTTCAGTATAAGCAATTAAATGTTTTTACATTAAATTACGTGTTTTAAATTAATATACAGACTTTGTGTTACTAATGTGACTAATGTGTTATATGGTAGTTAGAGTATGCCATGCCAAGGTCATGGGTTCAAACTGCACAAACTGATAAATAGATAAGCTTTTAATGAATATGTACATTTTAAATGCATTATATGGCATTTATTTTAAATATACACATTTAATCTACTAAACATTACCAAAGAGAAGTGAAGTTGGTTCTGAGAAAAGCTCTAGCCTCATTTGTTTACAAAAGTGTTTGAATATTCTTTGAGGCCACTGTATGTGTAGTTTTCACTCCTGTGAGCGTGTTTGTGTTTCAGGTGCGGTTGGCAGGGGGCAGGGACCCGGCCGAGGGTCGTGTGGAGGTGCTCATGGAGGTGGGGGGCAGAAAGCGTTGGGGGACGATTTGCAGTGAGAACTGGGGAATAAATGAAGCCATGGTGGTGTGCAGGCAACTGGGCTTTGGTTTCGCCGCACGTGCCCATCAGGTGAGACTGCTGAAGAATGTTGTGTTTCCAGTAATTGCTCTGAATATATCTCTTGTCTTATTTGCTTTGGTTGCCTCAGTCTGTGTGCATTTGAGAGCTTCCTGTGCATGTTTAGGGGGCAGGATATTTCTGGGAAATATTATAGTGTTATACAGTAGTTGTTTTGTGAAGATGAAGAGGTGGGACAGGTTTAGCAGTAGTTGAGAACAGGACAAGTTATACTTTCATTTTACACTGCTTACCTTAATTCTGTTTCTGTTTTATGAAATCTCATAAAGAAATGTTAAGGTCATATTGCAAACCCAAATCAACAAAAAAAAAAAAAAAAAAAAAAAAAAAAAATATATATATATATATATATATATATGAAAATTAAGTCTGTTTATTTTCATAGTAATTCAGCATTCATTTAATTACAATTAAATAAAAAATAATCATCACATTTTAATATATACTGTATATATATAAATATCAGGACATAATAAATATCATCTGGTCTTTTTAAGGACTTTTTTATGTAAATATAACCTCAGATGAACAGCAACACATATTACACCATGTCATTATTTATTTAACAAAAATAAAGTCAAACTGGAGGAGCCATGTGTGACAAACTAAGTACACCCTATGATTCAATAGCTTCTAGAACCACCTTTAGAAGCAATAACTTGAAGTAATCGTATTTTGTATAACTTTATCAGTCTCTCAGGTCATTGTGGATGAATTTGGGCAAAAAATTGCATTATTTACAAATAATACTATAAATAAATTGGAAATGCTGAATAAAACATGAAATTAGAGGGCATATCAGCTTCCCAAAACTACTACCCTGATTCATGAAGTCTATACATTATATCTCATTGCATTTTAAAATCGCAACATATCATATGCAGACAAATAAGATTTGGCCTTCCTGTGTATAGGACACATATTATTGGCAAGGAGACCCTGCAGCAGAAGAAGTGTTGTTGAGTGGGACTCACTGTGTGGGAACAGAAATGTCCATCCAGCAGTGCCGTCGTAATAATTACGTCCACTGCCCTCGAGGAGGCGGGGCTAAAGCAGCAGGTGTCACCTGTTCTGAAAGTAAGTGTTTGGAATGACAAAATCTGATAGATATTATAATTTTATCTGCACTGAATGATCCAATTGAATTAATCAACATCTTGTTTTAGCGGCACCTGACCTGGTTTTGGATGCACAGCTCGTGCAGGAGAGTGCTTACCTGGAAGACAGGCCTCTGCACCTGCTCACCTGTGCACACGAAGAGAACTGTCTCTCCTCCTCTGCCAACCGTATGCAGTGGCCGTACGGGCACCGCCGCCTCCTGCGTTTCTCCTCTCGTATAATGAACTTGGGCAGAGCCGACTTCCGTCCACGCGCCTCAAGAGAGTCCTGGACCTGGCACCAGTGCCACAGGTGAGGATTTCCTTCTTTCTTTTTTGTTGAAACAGCAGCCTGAGTGCTGCTGGGAAAACATTGTATAGTTTGGTCATCTTGCTGAGAATACAGTATGATGCATAATGAAAATGGACTCCAAGACATTCTGTTTAAAAAGTTGTTCCAGTATAAATTGTGCAAAACATTGTGACACAAACTGAATCTTATTCATTAGTTACCTGCAATACAGTTTAACCCTGTGCTTAATGCACTCAAATAGCACTGTGCAATGAGTATTTAAAGCTGCAATCCGTAACTTTTTTTGGCTAAAAATGATCCAAAATCTAATTTTGAGCAAGTATATAACCAGCCAGTGTTAAAAATGATTTATTGTAGGCTAATGCTTTTTTCTCAGTTGGTCAGAACAAAAGGGCAGACATTTTCTGGTGAAAATTCTTAATTTGGTCACACTTCCAAGATGCAGAATCTGTGATTCCGAAGTACAGTATCCACACCGATGTGGTGACTGACAGCAAACATTAGATTCATCCGCGCTGAGGAGCCACAACCCGCGTGAAGATGATAATTCCGCAAATAACTACAATTGCAGGTTTCAAAAAGAGATGGCGACAAAGAGGCAAAACTTACAGACTGCAGCTTTAAATTATTTTTATTTTCATTTTTTGTTAGTTATTTTTATTCTCTTCAGATTATTAATTTTTATCTTAATTTAATACAAGCCATGTGGTGTAGTCGAGCACACGTTCAGAATTTTAAAGAAACAATTCAGGTTATTATTAGTAATAATATTATCTTGTATTATTTGTATTGTTCTTAATATTTTATAATATTATAATTTTTACTTTTTGTTTCCTGTTTATTCGTTTCAATCCATTTTATAATTGCTTATTTATCTTTTTATGTATTATTCTTAAATTATTTTAAAATTGAGTTTTATATGTCTTTTTGTTTCTCTTTTTGCATGGCTATGTAAAATCTGTGCATATATTCAGACATGTGGTGTAGTCAAGCGTAATTTTCTGCATTGCATCAGTGTACAGTCCCAGTGAAATACATTGATTAGATCATGGTAGTCTGCTGCATCCTCCACAGTTGGAACACTCAGAACCAGCTTTTGCATATATTCTTTTAATGACTCAGGAACTAAAATAATGCAGACAGCACATGGAACTAAATAATGTAGGAATAATCCTGATGTATGACGCTCTTTTATTCTAGAAGAGTATTTGTGGTTACATTTCCTTTCAGTTCAGTCAGTCATTTCAATGTGCAATGAAAGGCACGTACACTCCTCTTTATAAAACAGGTCATGGGTGGTCAGCAAGCTTGCCGTCATCTTTCAGATTAATTAGCTTCTTTGAGCACCTCCACTCCCTTTACATATGTTCTGAAAATAATTGCAAACCCATTCTGTGGGAACAAGCCGCTCTGTTGTGGAGGAGTTGTGGGCTTTGCGTGTTCGCATGCCAAACCTGTTTTATTAATCTTTTAAAACAACATCAGAGAAGTTGGCATTTGAAAGCCATCTATTCAGACGAGCTGAATAAACAGTTCTGTAAGCGTAACCCTGTCAGCATAACAACAACTTCCTGTAAGGGTGTTACCGTAGCAGCCAACACCTTCATGTAGGAGCAGTGAGGTCATTAGACAGGGGTCCATAGTGAACCTTTGTTCTGCCCCTTCACAAGCCGGCATGAAATATAAGTCAACTACATTTTTACATATTCTAGAAAAAAGTGTGCAAAACTCCCGCCATTTTTCTAGGGTGTTGTGGGTGAGTGTTATCAAAGTCCCTTTCAAGGAAAGTCTGTTGACTCTGCGGCAATATTTGCAACGCCTCCAGGCAGCTATTTCGGGTATCCAAGGCTAAGTCCTATCTACTTGAATGGGGGAATCCCGAATTCCCAAAAACAGTTTGCTGAACACACAATTTAATAACATATTTAAAATCAGCTACAAAATCTGATATGAATCATAAATGTTGTTTTGTATGCTTAAAATAAAGTGCACGTCCTGATTTTGCAAAGTTAAATACGTTCCAGGGTCAACATATTTTGTTGATCCTGGAACAACATTCCTGTCCGAAAATGTTATCCTAACCATATAGCTACCCCTAAACCTAACTCTACCCATAAGTTATCCCTAAAACAGAGGGAAATGATGGGTGAATAACACTGATGAAGAAGCACCTGACCCTGGATGTAAGCCAAAACTTAACATAAACTGTAAACTTGTCCCTCAAATTTGATTGGTTGACTGGAATGTTGTTCCAGGCTCAACAAAGATGTTAATCCAGGAACATGTTCTGCTTGGTGAAATTGGGTTCTGCTTGGGTGATTTCACCAAGTAGAACATGTTTCTGGATCAAAATCTTTGTTGATCCTGGAACAACATTCCAGTCAACCAATCAGATTTGAGGGACACGTTTACAGTTTATGTTAGTTTAGGTGTACAACCAAGGTTAGGTGCTTCTACATCAGTGTTATTCGCCTATCATTTCCCTCTGATTTTAGAGATAAGTTATAGATAGATATTAAGTTTAGGGGTAGGGATAGGGTTATGACTATGTTTTTGGACAGGAATGTTGTTCCAGGATCAACAAAAGATGTTGATCCAGGAACATGCCTTACTTGGCAAAATCACAGTGACTGGTATTGTGGGTAGTTGCCAGTATGTTGCCATGTAGTTGCAAAGGTATTCTGAATGATGTTTAACACATTTTACATGATTATAGGGTGTTGTGAGTGGTTGCCAGGATGTTGCTATGCATTCGCTAAGGTATTCTGAGTGGTTTGTAACTGATTCTAGGGTGTTCTGTGTGGTCACCAGGGCATATGCAGCTTCTAAGGTATTCTGGGTGTTTTTAACATGTTTCTATGCAGATGCTAAGGTGTTCTGGGTGGTCACTAGTTCTCTGACATTCTGGCCCCTTTTAAAGGGTTATTTCACCCAAAAATGAAAATTCTGTCATTTATTACTCACCCTCATTTCGTTCCACACCCGTAAGACCTTCGTTCATCTTGGGAACACAAATTAAGATATTTTTGATAAAATCCTATGGCTCAGTGAGGCCTCCATTGCCAGCAAGACAATTAACACTTTCAATGCCCAGAAAGCATTGAAAACATATTTAAAACAGTTTGTGTGACTACAGTGGTTCAACCTTAATATTATAAAGCAACAAGAATACTTTGTGTGCCAAAAAAAACCCCTAAAATAACGACTCTATTCAACAATATCTAGTGATGGGCGATTTCAAAACACTGCTTCTTGAAGCTTCAAATCTTTACGGATCTTTTGTTTCGAATCAGTGGTTTGGAGTGCTTATCTAACTGCCAAAGTCACGTGAACTATTGAAATTTCGAAACACTTATGATGTAATGAAGCCTTGTTTACTGTATTCACATGATTTTGGTGCTCTGCACCACTGATTTGTAACAAAAGATTCGTAAAGCTTCGAAGCTTCATGAAGCAGTGTTTTGAAATCACCCATCACTAGATTTTGTTGAATAAAGTCGCTATTTCGTTTTTTTGGCACACAAAAAATATTCTCGTCGCTTTATAATATTAAGGATGAACCACTGTACTCACATGAACTGTTTTAAATATGTTTTTAGTACCTTTCTGGGCATTTAAAAAGGAAATGATATTGCTGGCAATGCTGGCCTCACTGAGCCATCGGATTTGATCAAAAATATCTTAATTTGTGTTCTGAAGAGGAACGAAGGTCTTACGGGCGTGGAACAACATGAGGGTGAGTAATAAATGACAGAATTTTCAATTTTGGATGAATTAACCCTTTATGGAGTTACATTTTTTTTTGTATTGAAAAGTAATAAAATAGCTTACATCTGTGCAACAAGCTATAATGTGCTTAGCACGAGCAGGGCAGATATGTACAGTATGGGCAATAGTAATAGTGATTCTTGCCTTGGCAATCACCACTTAATTATATGATTCTACTTTTTTAGGCATTATCACAGCATTGAAGTGTTCACACATTATGACCTCCTCACACTCAACGGAAGCAGAGTGGCCGAAGGGCACAAAGCCAGTTTCTGTCTGGAAGACACCTACTGCCCTGATGGTAAAAGACCATTATATAGTTATTTTAAACCTTATACAATTTGGTTTATAAGTGAAAATACTCAAAAACTGTTTTTGTGTTTTTCTTCAGGACTTCACAAACGCTTTTCGTGTTACAATTATGGAGATCAAGGCATTTCAGTGGGTTGCTGGGACACGTACCGCCACGATATTGACTGCCAGTGGATAGACATCACCGATGTGAGACCTGGAGACTACATCATGCAGGTGAAATAAAACTGTGGAAGATGGCAGTCACGCTCAAAACATTTTCACTATTCTTTTCAGGATGCAGTTTATCCACGTTTTCTCTGTCATTAACTTTGGAACATGTTAATCATCCAAATCACTGTGGGCGCTGGGAGGCACTTCCGCAGCTGAGCTTCACATGCAGAACCAGCCAATCAAAGAGCCGCTTTAGGGGCCAATCAAGAGGCCATTTATACATCCCATTTGTAAAATATAGGTTGATGTGAAGCTTTGTTTTAATTACAGTGTACCTTTGTGCTTTGACCATTTTGAAGATTTATTTGCTCAAAATGTCGACATGATAGATTTGCATGTATTTTAAGCACATTTGGAAGATGCTAATTACAAACCGGCATCGGGCTGCTGCTATGTATGGCACAGCAAGGAGACGTGGTGATACTCAAAAGGTCAGAATTCCCAACTCCATGTAGAATGATGCCAGCTATCCCATGCCAACCCCGTCTGAGCAAAGAGGCTGTGTAAATGAAGCATCTATACTTCATGAACCAAGCAAACCTGTTGCTCTTTCCTTGACTTGCTTGTCTTTAATTCTACACCAAAAATAACCCATTGCTAAGCATTCCCTGCTGGAGGAGAAAAGCGTGCTTTATCCCCCTCTATTAGACATGCTCAATTAGGTTCAGAGGAATTTACGCCCGCCTGTTTTACAGGCGCTTTCTCACTCAAACATATGCTCAGACAGACCCAGATTCTCCACAGTCCAGAGTTAAAGTTGCACACTGTCATTAAAAGTACAAAAAAAAAAAAAAAAAAAAGATAAGTGAGACTCACATTTTGAATGTGCTCACAGAATAATTACCTTCGGCTACTAGGAAAGATATTTGAAAATAAAAGAACTGTTGTATCAGCGTTTAAAAAGTTCTAGCCTAGTAGGCATAATCACATTACATTTATAACAAACTATAGCTCAAAGATGCTCTTTTGACCCTCTTCATACCCTGCCTACAGCATCTTTCTGGACTATTAAATTATTATATTGCGATTTTATAACAGTAATTTGAGAGTCTGGTTTGGTGGGCCCGATTTGTAAAGTGGTTTGATGAGCAATCTGATTGTATAACATTTCCTTACAAGCTCTACATCCTTATTGGTTCTGCATGTCTGCAACTGTGAAACTTTTACAATGTCATTATGAAATGACACCAGGCTGGCATTGTAAACAACGGCTATATTTAATACCGTTCCTCTTTGATTTGTTATATAATTATTAGATGATAATAATTATTAAGTCGATACTCTGATCATATTTTCTAAGCACATTTTACCAATTCCAAACCACATTAATCTTAATAACTACCAACAATTTGTGTATATAATCATTTATAAGTGATATATAATTGTTAATGAGGGCTGGAAGTGAAAAACGCCATAAATTAAGGTGAAGGATTAGGTGTGAAACAATCAGGATGCCTTTAGTCTCCAGTGACACCATTTTCCAGAACTGCAATCTGCCGAGTTTACAGAAGTACAAGGTGTAGAAGTACAAGTCCTTAAACTGCTTTTAAAAAAAACCATTAGTAATACCTGAGGGAACCCATGACGAATTATACTTCTGGGTTGCCCTACAAATTGACCTAATTACTAGCTCTATTCATTCTTGTGTGTGTGTTTTGTCAGGTTGAGGTAAATCCGTCCCTGGATATGGCTGAATCAGACTTTATGAACAACGTCATGCGTTGTCGATGTAGATATGATGGGCACAGAGTGTTTATGTATGGCTGCCATGCAGGTATGATCCCCTTATCAGTGAATGAACCACAACATGCATTCATGCTTAAGCGCACTAGTATCTAAATTCCCTATTTGATGCACTTTTCTTTCACAGGTGATGCCTACAGTGCTGAAATTGAGGATTTATTTGAACACCAGCGTCAGATCAGCAATAACTTCATCTGAGCCTAATAAAGAGAGGTGAGAGGAGAGGATGTTCATAAATGGGTCCTGGAAATGTGGATTTTTTTGGACAATGAACTGTGTGAAAGAGAGAGAGATATTCTCAACTGATCTCAGAAGAGTCTAGCAGTAGCACCACTGAGTGGAAGAGATCTGCTAAATTTTAAAGGGGTCATGACATGGATTTTTTTTTTTTAATTATTATTTTAAGATGTTCCTTGAGGTTCACTTATAATGTTAATAAGGTTTTGTTGCACACACACAAAAAAACGTATAAATGATATAAAACGATTATTTATTCTGACCCTTTGTCTGAAGTGATCCGTTTTTAAGGGGCGGATCTTTTAAAGCTTGTCAATAAACAGCCACTGTTATGAATTGCTAACATCATTGCATAGGAAAGAGTATCAGCGCCCACTCGCTAGTGCCCATGAGTATGTGTTTTGAAAACACTATCCACATAAAACTGTCTTTTACAGACAAAGCATTATGAAATCATTTACTTACCGTTTGTGATGTAGCTGCTGTCAGATCCAATACAGTTTCTGCTTCATCTGTCAACAAAAGTTTCTTTGCAAACTCTCCATTACACTGTGCATCACTTTCAAAACGAAATGCTACGAACAAACATATAATCCTCTGACATGATCCGGGACGCCATTAAAATAAACCGTCCACTTGTTTCCGACACTGGGATCTTTCTGAAGTACCTGAACTTGAAGTTTGTATGGAGACGCAAACGAGCTGTTTAAACTAGACGCGTTAAAGCAGTGGTCGGCAATAGGTGGCCCGCGGGCCTAAACTGGCCCTCCAGCAATAATATTTGGCCCGTGCCCGCAGCCAGATTATTTTGATAGCCGCTGGTTCTGAAATAGATCTGTCTGGAGAGCGCAGTTCATGGTTGCATAGCAATGACAGACACCACGGGAGCACAAGCGCTTTGGAAAGGAGGAGAAAGCAGCACGGCCACGTTTTCCACTCGTTTTTAGACGCGACATGTGAATGGCCCCTAATATTATATTCTTTGCAAACAGCGACAACTTCGTTGCAGATAAGACACACCGGCTTTGCATTCACAAACTAGGTAGGATGAACGCATAGTTGTGTTTCCATTCTTCTTTGTTTGCCCTATTTTCCCTTTCAACTTTCCTCTGTAGACTCTTTGATAGTGCCATTTTCTCTCACCAGCTAGCTTAAATGTTAATATCAGTCTGCACACGACGTAATAGCATACCTCCAGCACACAAACAATTTAAATAAATGCAGTTTAGTACATGAGGATGCCAAAGAATAATTCTGAGTGTAAAAGTAGGCTACATCAAATAATTATTACAATAAGTTAGGCTCCATTGTGTAACAAGCAAATTAAAATGATACACATTTATTATTCACAATATGGAAAGAGGAAATAAAACATAGTTCGTTAAGAGCATGATTCAAACATGCCATTAATGGGCTTATTCAAGTCCTCTTTTATTTTTTGAGTTATTTTTATCCATCTCCCACATATGTGTTTTAGCAAGGCGGTCTGTGTTGCAAGTTGGTGAATGAAGATACTTGCCAGGTTACGTGTCACTACTCTGCTTTATTAATTTATCCAGTGTAAAACCCGGACACCGCCACCGCTTTTTGTTAATGACTGTCCTACTACAGGATTTAACACAGTAACAGCTCAATACCAGTTACAAAAGACACTGTAACAGTCTGTCACAGGCAATTCTAGTTGCAATTTTTTTTTCATCAATTATCTTTTGACTATGTTCTGGCCCGCCAACTAGTGGTGAAATTGTTTTTGGCCCGATACCAAACTTACTTAGCGACCCCTGCATTAGCAGATGTCAGAAACTGAACAGGCATCTGTATACTGTATCCAGTGTAGACAGCGTCAGTCATTATAATGGGTTCTTTTTGATTTTGACGCGACGCAACATCCAGTGTAGGCAACTGTCAACCTTTAAGCGACTGAATGTCGGTGGGTGGGGCCTATGCTGTGATGATGTAAAACTATTTGTCGATGTCTTGCTCTGGAGCAGGCATATGCAAATGTATTTGCCAGTGT